>NW_019154098.1:30563493-30628482 GCF_002288905.1 Enhydra lutris kenyoni | reverse complement strand
TCTGCCTTTGGGTCAGGTCATGATCCCAGAGTCCTGGGATCGAGCCCCACATCGGGCTCTCTGCTCAGCAGGGAACCTGCTCCCTCCCCCCGCCTGCCTCTCTGCCTACTTGTTATCTCTGTCTGTCAAATAAATAAATAAATCTTTTAAAAAAATAAAATTATGGAGAATACATCTTACTGTAGGTGATTCTTTGTTCCTAAGAAGAACCTTGGTGAAATGGGAGGTGAATGTTATTGAAATATCTATTCATTGAAAGAATCCTCTCCAGAAAAACCACGTTCTTCAGTTTAGTGTCATGACACAGGTAAAATGTGTATCAGAGGCTGAGCTAAAACAGCTAACTATCTGGGCAAAAGTAGAAAAAAAGAGCAGAATAAAAAATTACAGGGAAAAGTAGGGGCTGGTGTTCTCTTGCCAGCTTAATTCTGTTGACCCTGATAGACTTGCCCCAAAATAGTGCCACTGACATGGCACATAGATAAATGGGTGCTTCCCACCTTGCATAAGATCTGCTTTTGGTCCATAGAAGAAGATAAAGATGCAGTTATCCTACCTTCTTTGGGGTTCTTGTTCTCTTTTGTTCCTTTTTTCTAGTCGTCTTCTTCATTCTCATATCTGCATTTTCCCCAATCTCAACACTCATTTCATTAAGATGATGACCAGAGTCACACTCTATTCTTTGATTTTTTCTTTCAGAGACTCCTCTCCTTGTTTCTTATCGATTTCATACTAGCAGCATTTTGAGGGGAAAAACAACAACAACAACAACAACAACCAGAAATTAGAAAGGGAAGGGTTCTGCAATGCCCCAAGTGCCAACTGACTGAATGGATTGGTGTGGGTTGAGAGGTAGGGAGAGTGTCTGGATCTGGGCAATATAAATCCCAGAGAACTGCAGTTCATTTTTGGTATATTTCTCTCTATGTCTGAAAATCTAAAAATCCCATTTAAAATGCATAATTTGATTCCACACCTAGTGATCTCTAGCACTACAACTTTATAAATGATACTTTGAAATTATCTAGATGGGCATTCTGGTGGTTCTAGGGAAAATGATATGCTCATACGATTAAATGTGGCTGACGTTTTAAGTAGTGTCACTATTTAGACTTCTCTAGGGACTCTGTTACTTCCTGAAGTTAGATCCCAGTTCAACTCTTTTCCACCAATCATAGCAGGTTAGGGACAGACTGACTCCTTCCTATGGGGTTGAGTCAGTTGCTGCTGGATCTAATCAGGGTTTCTCCAGTGGATCATTCTAACATGACAACAAAGGAAGCAAGCATTCCTCTGAGCAAAATTATTTTCATTGCACTTCTAAAATCACCAATTTTCATGAAAAGAGGAAGTTACTGGAAGTAACTTCGATAATTTCTAGCTCTCAGGCACTGACAACATGATGGGTTAACTGTGGTTTAAAGTTTGATGGTGACATTTTATTTCCTAATTTTAGGGAGGATAGGCTCTTTCAGTTATTTTTATAAGCCACTTAAAGTCTTGTCAAGTTCTCTGCTTCCACTACACCAATACCTTTGAAAGATTAAGAGATAAATTTTTGGGTGTTGATCATTTTCCAGTGTAAATCTAAATGTTACTGGAGGAACAAAGAAAAACCATCATTATGAAGACCAATGTACTGGTGCAGACCAAGGATATGGCTGCTTCCTCTGATTCACCTGCTCTGACTAAGCTTTGATCCTTCGCAGAAACCTAGAAGTACTAGTAATCCTTCCTAAACATGGAGAACCTCTGAGGTAATAGGGCAAAATGAAATTAAAATTAAATGGGGGGATCAAATTGGTTTTTAGAGAACAGCATGTTAGAATAAACAAGATGAAGCAAGAAGGAAGGCTAGGACTCAGAATGCATTTTAGAAGTTGAGCACATTTCCTGATGGAGAGGTGAACCTTCCTTTTGGTATTATTTTGCTTTTCCTTTTACATATCAGATACTCAGAAACGGATCACTGAATCATGCATGATTCACTTCTTGTGTATCTAGTTATTTATGTGGTTATTTTTAATAATGGAAGGAGCAGAGATGAACTCATAGCTCACAAGTGCTTGACAAAAACAAGAGGTATACGTTTGACTCTAAGTTTCTTTACAGCCAAAGAAAAGAAAGGAACAGAATCAGTAACACAATTTGCAATTTTATGAAATAATGATAAAAGAAGCCTTTTCCTCATTCTGGCACTATGAAGAATTTTCTGCTGTTAGTCTCATAGTGAGAGCATTATAAAATGTAAAAAAAAAATGTATTCAGCAACAATAATTTGCTGTGTTCACTGACAATACATTCACAATACAATACATTTTACAGAATTTTATTCACTTTGGCTCTGTTTGTTGCACTGAATGAAGTTAGCTTATGTTAGTCCATGCCTGAATGTAAATATATGTGAACTGCAAACTTTATGTAGCTTACCCTGTACACAAAAAACATTTGGAATTTCCATCTCTTAAATTTTTTGAGTGGAAAATATATGCGACTTTAAGTGGCATTTAAATGAGCACAGCATCTCTCTGGCCCCACACTTTCCCAATTTATAACCAAAAAAAAAAGGCTTGGTTACCTGTCTGTCCCAAACCCAATCCATTCAGAGAAAGACTGCAGTTTGGATGACCTTGTTTATATTCTTCTTTGTTTATCATTAAACTGTTTTTGCTTAATTTGTTGAAAAATATTTAGAGTGCCTACTATGTACTAGGCACTGTATTACATGCTGAAGATACAGTAGTGAACAAAATAGACACAGTTGTCCTGCTTTGCTGGCGTGAGGGAGGGGGAAAGCAGTTGCAGAAGGCAAACTGTAAGCTAAGGAGGCAACATGGGAATAGGTAGTATAGAGCCTTGTAGGAGGTATGAGGGACTTTGAATTAGACTCTGAGCAAGGTGTACAGCTATTGGAAGGTTTCGAGCGGAACAACATGATCTTGTTAAAGAGAATCAATCTGGGGCAAGGACAAAAACTAGAAGAGCAGTTCAGTGAAATAATCCAAAACAGATTGCAAATCAGAAAGAGCAATTCCAAGTTTCTTTTTCCTATGTCACTATGCCATACTTATCCTCTCTACTAGAACTTCTAACACCTCTCCTTCCACACCCTTGGCTGTTGCTTATTTTCTGTTTTCACAGAGAAACCATCAACTCTTTGCCTTCTTACCACCACTTCTATCCTCAGTTTATAGCCATGCCATTTACTCTGCCTTGCCCCTGGCCAGCACTGAAGAACTGTCTCTACTCCCTTTACTAATCTGCTAGTCTCATCTCTCAACTACTCCTGGACATCACTCCAGAATCTGTCTCCTTTCATTGCATTATCATTTCTCATTTTCTTTGCATCTTTCCCATAAGCAGATAAATATGCTAATACTCTTCCAATATTAAGAAAATCCTCTCGACCCCAATCTACCACCCAAGTATAAGTCTTGTTTCCCTACTCTCCTTTAGAGCAAAAATCACATAAAGAATAATTATTTCCTCCCTTTGTCCTCTCTTAAAAAATGCTGTACTTAGGTTTTCACCCATACCACTCCACCAAAACTGTTGTTGAGAAATCAGCAATGACTTTCCATGTTGCTAAATCTAATGGTCAAATCTCAGCTCTCAACCTAGTTGGTCTGTCAGCAGCAGGGGACACAGATAAATTTTTTTTTAACTTATTTATTTGAAAGAGAGTGAGAGATAGCATGAACAGGGCAGAGGAGAAGCAGACTCTCCACTGAGCAGGTAGCTTGATGTGGGACTTGATTCTGGGACTTCAGGATCATGACCTGACCCAAAGGCTTAATGGACTGAGCCACCAAGGCACCCCTACTGGGATGCCACCTCTTCTGGCGTAGACACTGTCTTGGTTTTCCTCTTCTATTTGTTTTCTTTCCTGGTTTCTCCTTATCTCCCATTAAAAATGGGGCTCAGTCCATGGACCTTTTTACTTCTCTGATTATACTACTATTTTGGTGATGGCTTCTAGTATCAAGGCTTTAAATACTATCTCTATGATAAAAATTCCAAAATTTTTACTCTAGTTCTAAACTATCATATTAATTCTAGACTTATCTATTTTCAGCTGGACATCTAATAGTCTTCCCACACATCAAGCCCAAAGCTGACTTCTGATCTTTTCTTCTGACCAGGTCCTCCTGCATTCCTCCCCATCTTTGTAAACAGCAACTGAATTCTTTCAGTTACTGATCCAAAACCTTGGCGTCTTTCACATACTCTGCCTGCAAGCCAATAGCAAATCCATTGTTTTTACTTTCAAAATGTCACCACCTTCTAAACATATTTAGAGTCTGGTTGTTTTTAATTCTCTCTCTCCCACTGCTACCACCCTAGTTTAATCCTCCATCACATTTTAAATAGATTACCCAACAGCCACTTAACTAGTCTAACTGGTTCTGTCCCTTTACTTCCTTATAGTTCTGTTCTCAACCCAATGGCCAGAATGATTTTTAGATCCTTTTGTTCTTCTATTCAAAATCCCCCAGAGTCTTCTCATCTCATTTATAGTAAAAGCCAAAGAATCCTCAATGGCTTAAAAGGTTCTGACACAATCCAGTAACAATTGAAAATTCTGACAATATTGAATATTGGCGAAGTTGTGGAACACCAAGTGGTTTTATTTTACTGATTTTTAAATTTAATATAATTTGATTTTTTAATTTGCTGATGAGAATATAATGGATATAAACACTTTGGAAAACAATGTGGCAATATTTAACGAAGCTGAAAATGCACAATCTGACAGGAATTGTGCTTCTATGTTCATATGTAAAAAGTCCCCATGTGCAAAGAGAGTGACATATACAATAATTTTTATAGCACTGCTTATAACATCAAAAAACTGAAAATAATCTAAACATATATGTATAAAAAGTGGATAAATAAATCTTTGTATGTTTATATACTAGAACATTAGTAAGCAACAAAAATCAAGAAATGAAAGCTACATGAGCCAACATGGAGGGTCACATAGAAGGCTTCATTCATATTAATGTTTTATTTCCTAAACAAGGTAGTGAGGTCACAAGTATTTATTAAATTAGTCCTTATAGCCTCTGAATGTCTGAAATATGTCATAGTTTTTAAAAGAGGTAAATGGGAAATTTGTAGAATGTGGGAAGAGTTTAGAGAGAGAGCTTGCTGGGGGAGGGCATGGATAGACACAGGGATGAACATATATAGTCATGCCTTGGGGCTGAGGAATTTAATTTCCTTCCCTTCACCTTTATCTTCTCCTTCTGCAGTTTTCTTGGTTTATATTACCATCTTTTCAATAGCCTTCTGTTTGTTCTTCCTCACCAGGTTTATTTCCCAGAATTCATTTTTTATAGATTTGAGTGGTTTATATAAACCCAAATCTGATCATGTCCATCTCTCTACACATAAATCTTAAAAGACTCTTCATTACTTATAGTGAATATAGTAAATTTCTTAATATGATATAGAGGGCACTCTGAAATAGCATCCTTACCAGTATCTGTTCCCAAATATTCCTGTTCAAAGCTCTGTGTTGTTGCTCACAGCTCTCTCGAATCTCATATCTGGAAAACACCAACATGAGACACAGTTTATATGACTTCTTTCTAGCTTCTCTGGAGGTAGCAAGTCCTTCCTTTTCCTTAATGTGTACAGAATTTTGTACATATCTCTATTATAGCAGTCATATTGTGTATAATTTTTATTAGGCAGCTGTATTTCTGTTTCCCTCAATACAAGCTACTAAAAGTCAGAGACAGTGGTTTTTGTTGCTGTTTCATTTTGTTTGTTTGTTCTTAAATCTTTACACACTTAGTTCTTACCAAGACTTAATATGTAAGGGGTGCGAAATAATTACTTGTAGAATTGATGAGAAAATGAGTAAAGGTTTTATTTAGCAATGTAGCGGGTGATAAGAATAGATTAGGTGAGATGTAAAGATAGTTTTCAAGTTCTTAATTATATGGTTGCCTCATCTCATTAACTCTTTTCAGCTTACACATATTGTCAATGGTTTATTGGCTAATTTCAAGAAAGATAAAAAGTTGCAGGCATTATTTTTTTCATGTTAGCTAAGAGTAGTCAGGAGCTGAACCAGTCCCATTGGTAGGATAATTCAAAACTATCATACAACAGAACACCAACATATTTGAATTTATTTTTGAAAGTTTGGGTTAATGTAACATTAACTTTTATTCTGATAAAATGCACAACATAATATAACTCCTTCTTCATTCTCAAGTGTTGAGCTGATAAGACATAGAGATTTACGATGTCATAGTAGGGCCACACTACAGTGAATGGAAACTGTATCAGGACTATGTGATCTGCACAAGAAAATCTGTTCTCTTTAGTTCTAAAATATCTAATATCAAATTAGTTTACAATTTGGAGGAAAAAGCTACTGCTTCTCCATTGGTTTCCAAGACAATTGACTATGGTAACTTACATTTTTGAAAATATATCGGTTTGGTATTTACTCAAAACTGGATAAATTCCACATTTTTGAAATGACTAGCTATTATTGAAGCTCTAGCTTCCAAGTAGCTTGAATATTAAGAACTAGTTTTAAAAACCAAACCCACAAAGTACTCCAGAAATTGTAAATCATTCTTCAATTGTCAACCACCAAGGCACTTCAATTTAGAAAAGAATCAAGAGACTTGCCAGTTATTCAAGCCTAAGTGTCTTAACCCAGTTTCAGACTGAGGACAAAACACTGCAGCAACACAAAAAAATGCAACAACACTCCATTTTTTTTTTTTTTTGAGGGAAGCTCTTTTATACATTCTCTAAGAAATAAGTATAAAACTTGAGTTATTAGTCATTCCTGATAGAGGTGGGAGAGAAGCTGATGATGTGAACAGAAATGAAGGAAAGTTGTCTAGGTAATCAAAATACCAGACTTCCATTTAGACCCCTGAACAGTTCCCAAAATTTTTTGAGGTGGTTAAGTCCATCTTCTGCATTATTTCTCAAACGCATTAGGATATTGTTACCATGTGTGTTTTCATTTTTGCTACTGTTTTTATAATTTACCCTAATTGAGTGAAAAATGAGGGCATGAAGAAAAGCATGGAGGTTCTCGGTTCTTTTTCTATTTTAACCTCACACATTAAGCACAGACTTGCCCCATGCTGACTTCTTAACACTTTGTAGGAGGCCCAATCCAGCATTCATTCCTTTCAACTTCCAGACAACCGCCAGCCATACTCTTGGATGGGAAAAATGGAGGGGTTTTGGAAATTGCAAATCAAGTGTTTGGGCTGTATGATCTTCTAGTTCTGCCTATCGGAGTCCCAGCCAAAGCAAAATTCACCAAATCAGTAATCACCAGGCCTCCAGCATTTTTCTCATCATTTTCTGATTTTTTCCCTTTTATCCTTTTTAAAATTTCCTCAAAATACCACTTGAGTGAGGTGGGAATTATATGATGTTGCTATAATTACCAGCTTTACAAGTGACTATTACCTCATGGTAAATAGTATGGTTATGACATGCAATTTATGGTAAATTTCAATATTCCTATTTGAAAGGCTGGCTTATAATATTAGGACCTTTTCTTAATAATTTCAAACTCATAGTATTTGCTTCTAGATGAGTGATCTTGAGAAGGATGAAAGGAAAATGAGTTCTTCACTACAAACACATTTGTACTGTTTGGATTTCTTGCCACATAGATGCTTGTTAGGATTTTTTATTTTATTAATTTTTTTTCAAACTGTATTAAGGACACTACTTCTAGAACACTTGCTCTCTTAACAAAGGGAGAAAGAATTAAAAGGTTTATCCAAATTTTCCAGACATGTTAGAGTTGAGGAAAGAATCAAAAGCCAATATTCCAATGTTTCTCTATCCATTTGTTTCTCTTCCATACCACATTTAAAACTGGTTACAAATAAATTTCTATTTCCAATATCCATCTCTAGCCTTCCTTTGTACTTTTATTCCTAGATAGCTACCCAATATTTATTTTATTTGAAACATATTTTAACCACCCTTGATTATGTTTTTTCCAAAAATGATTTTCCCTGGTGACAACTGAAACTCAAGTGATAATAACAACAAAAGAGATTTTAAGAATTTTTCCAGAACCGGGGTCACTGGTGACATTTCCATAAATCACACACAATCTCAACACAGACCATCTTACAGAGACGACTTCTAATAAGCTTAATGTACAGAGGTTAAAATAGCCTCGTTGTATTTATCTTTCACTGTGCAGCTTACCAAAACCAAATTTCTGTCATCAACAATTATTAATCATCTATATGCCCTGCAGAGAATTTTAATAAAGCATATTATGAACCTGGAGTTTGGGTGATGTGGGAAGGACACAAATGTGATCCAAATTTATAAAAGGAGATTGGGTCCCTATTACTCCACCACATCTGTTTGCCATATGTTCATAAATCACACCAATGTTTTGAACATTTCTCCTAGCACCTTCCTGTCACTCTGGTTTTATAGTTCATAATTTTACCTCTCCTACCCACGCACACACACACACACACACAAAATCTCATAACATTTGACCAAGTATTGGGTCAAACAGACTGCAGTGAATGACTGTGGCTAATGCCCAGTAACTTTCCAGTTTCTTGAGATTTGGTCGTAGCAGGCAAAAGCAGGAGCAAAACTTGTGTATTCTAAAGAAGGAGAGAAATAATATGAAGACACCAATTAACCACTGCCAAACCAAAAAGAAAGCTACATTTTGAGTCTGAATCTATGAAATAGAGTTGCCAAGAAGAAAGTTTCCAACTTAGGAAAAGATGTTTTTCCTTGCAAATAGGACCCTCAGAAACAGGATGCAAGCTACTCTAAGTTTGTGTCTATTTTCGTTCTCCCATGATGCTAATGCATATCCTCATGCAGTGCAGTGCTTGTCCCGTAGGAGACTAACATCTCTGACAACCATGACGTGTGAAGACAGAGGAGGAGCAACAGGATTCAAATTGCATTTTCTATCCTCTTTCCTTCTTTCTTTCTTTCACAGAGAGAGAGAAAGAGAGAGAGAGACAGCAAGAGAGGGAACACAAGCAGGGGGAGTGGAAGAGGAGAAGCAGACTTCCTGCAGAGCAGGGAGCCCCATTCAGGGCTCAATCCCAGGACCCCAGGATCATGACCTGAGCTGAAGGCAGATGCTTAATGACAGCCACCCACGTGCCCCTCAAATTACATTTTCAAGACAGCCTATGTGACCTGTTGGTTTATTTAAAATATAAAAGTGTAAGCAAACTAAAGGTATGGAGGAAGGCAAATTCTCTATGTGGTATCATATAGATGAAACTGAGGTCTTTGCCATTATGGCTGGCTGGCTTCCCCTCCTCCTTGCTCCAGGTAGTTCTACTGAATAGAATGTAACAACCACAAAACTATGCATAACCAAACTGAAGCTTGAAAACAAAACACAAGAAATAAAAACACCCATGTGGTGCCAGAAATAAAGACAGGTAATCTGAAGCCAAGCAATGAATGGAAGCTAAAGCCAAATGGACTGTGAGCCTACTGGCCCTGGATGTTCTAAGTCACCGAGGTTTTAATTTGAGAATAGAGAGTTGGGACAGATGACAAAAGTTGAGTTTGCTGACCTGGGGGCACGGGAAGCCAAAGGTGCACTCTCCGCGTAAAACCAAGAACCTGGAAGGGACTAGAAAAGTTCTTTCCACTGTACTGGGAATTTGGCAAGAAAAATAGGCTGCCTGTCCTAGGTCATGGTTGGAAATTAATCATCTGGGAGAAATCTAAACTGAGACTATGTGGGGATAGGGGGCTGAGTTCATATGATACACTTGGTAAAAGAAAGGTCATGAAATTATTGTAAAAACTGGTTGAGAGACCCATGGGACTGGCAGAGGTAGACATAAAACCACCCGCAATAATGACTTCACAAGCTTGAATCATGACACATCCTTTGAAAACAACTGAATCTGAAGATAGATTCCGACTAAAATATGAAGCACTCAAGGAAACAGACCTCCATATGACCCAGGATCTCAACAAACAGGAGAATTCACATTTTTTAAAAAAGCTTTTATTTATTTATTTGACAGACAGAGATCACAAGTAGGCAGAGAGGCAGACAGAGAGAAGGGGGGAAGCAGGCTTTCTGCTCTGCGTGGGGCTCAATCCCAGGAAACTGGAATCATGACCTGAGCTGAAGGCAGAGGCTTTAACCCACTAAGCCACCCAGGCGCCCCAAGAATTCACATGTTAAAACCAACAGAACATGGAACAATGTGAAAACAAATTTGCTTTAAATATCCAAAGATATAGATAAGGACGAAATAAAAGTTCCAAGGGCAGTATCTCCTAAAAAAGAAGCAATTTTGAAAAAGAATAAAGTAGAAATCCTAGAAATTAAAAATATAATAATTGAAAGGAAAAGCTCAGCATATGAACTATTCAGGGTATTGCACACAAAGAGGAAATTAGTAAATTTGAAAACAGATCTGAAAATTCATCTAAATGCAGTGGGTTAGATTTACATACATATATAGATAAATATGGAGTTAAGTAACATGATACCTAACATACTGTATGGATGCTATTCCTCAATCAACTAATTGAACTCATTGACAAATAAATTGTATTACAAATTTAAAAAGACACATGGAGTATGGAATGAGAATCTGTGACACGTGTCTAACAAATCTAATTAATATTCTTTCCAGAATAAGAGATTGGGAGAGAAGCAGTCTGAAAATGAAAGAAGCCATGAATCTTCATATTCAAGAAGCAAATAGTTCTGAGTAGGGTAACCAAAAAATTCCATACTTAGACACACTCTGGTGAAACTTGAGAACATCAAACCTTGGAATTTTTAAATTAGAAAAAAAGCATTTTAAGATGTACAAAGGCTGAAACAGGTTATATTTATGAAAATATTACCAAAAATATATTTCAGCAAGAAGGAAATGGAATTTAGAAGGAAAGTGTGTGGTGAAAGAACTAATGATAAACAGACCAAAAAAATCAAGGCATATTGATAAATTTAGGTTTAGGTGTGTGGGGGGCACTTGGCTGGTCAGTCAGTAGAGCACATGACTCAGTCTCAGGGTTGTGAGTTCAAGCCCCACAATGAGTGTAAAGATTACTTAAAAAATAAAATAAAATAAAGTGTGTGTGTGTATGTGTGTGTGTGTGTGTATGTATAAATAAACGGAATAACATAGGTGGTGGGATGGGAGAAAACATTTTAAGATCCTTGTCTTATTTCAAAAGGAGGATAGAATTATTGATTCAGCTCAGAACTTACTAGGTTAAGTCTGTATTACTATTTAAGAGTAACTGCTAGAAGAATAGAAATGGAATGTATAACTCACGAATTTACCCAGGAAGAAACAAAGTAAAAGAGCTAATAAATAACTGGCATTATCATTATTATGTTTAAACATAAAAAAGTTTAAACTTCCAAAGTTAATCAGGAGAATAATCCTGACTCTGATATGAATGTCCTATGTGCTTACAAATTAAAGTTTTAAAATTTCAGGCATTTGGCTATTTTTAGCAGAAGCCAGAAGGCCAAAACAACAAAACACTTCTGACATTTATTATATAGAAATGATAATGATAAACAGTGCAGTGACAGAAAAGGGTAAATAAAAAGTCTTGTAACAGGGATTACAGATTCATTTGGAAGATGGTACCACATTTCAGATAGTGGGGGAAAATTCAGCTTTGAGATTATGCTGGGAAAACATTAAACAGCTTTTATTCCCACAAGGGCTCTCTTCATTCTTAGAAATATTACAGAACTATTATATATAATTTCTATGAAATTTTTTATATTCTACTTTGTTTAATTATTTTTTGAAGACTTATAATTTTTTCTTTGGGAACATATGAATTTGAAAGCTTGAATAATGTCACTCATCATTGGCTTTCCCAACAGAATTACCATGTACCTTGTCAGTTAAAACTCATGAAAACTGGTTTGCAGATAAAAATAATTCTTCCAAAAATAACTGACATTTGTGAAGAGAGCTTGCTTAAATGCAGTAGCACGTTTCCCCCTTGTCATTGAAAAGGACAACCATTCTCTTTACTCTTCTTTTTATCCCACCAAATACAGCCTAGACAGGAACCAAGAATAAGATTTATCAAGGAATGTATGCTTCCAATTTTTTAAGTTAAAGGCCTTCAGACGCTTCAGGAGTAGATCTTTCTGAAAGGAACATCAAATATCCTTAGTTTTGAAGGTATCAGACACATAAAGTCACAATACCCCATTAGTCAGCCATGAAGCTGACTCCTCTGTTCTTCATTCAAGAAGTATCTTACATACAGTAGATACCAGAATCAAGAATTTTAATGGACCCAGTTTCTCTCCAATCACCTATTGTACATAAAAGATAAACCAACAGATGTAGAATATTCAGTGATGCATATTCTTATGGAGTCACTTCCATCTTCTCTCTCCTATCCCCAGACCACTTCTGTACACCTGTCATTACCACGCAGCAGAGGACCGCATGACAAATCATTGTCTAAATATTATTATCCATGAAGTCAAAGACTGCTTTATTTTGAAGATGGGTTAAAAACTGTACCTTACTATAGGTAAAGAACTCCTTAAGTGCCAGATGGTTTCATTTCAACATTAAATTTCTGATCTTCCCATGACACTTGCCAGAAGAAAGTTTGGGACACCTCTTCACATGTTTCTTATAGTAGCCTCTTGATACTAAGGAAACCTCTCCAGATGTAACCCAGTAAAGATAATACCTTGCAAACCATAAATAAAATGGCTTCAACTCAACTCACATCAGGAGACTGCCAGTCTGTAGAAAGGGATTCCCCCCACCCCAGCCCCCTCTAGCAAGACTCAGCAAATAAGATTGTGTGTAACTGAAGGTATAGGGTTTAGTTCTGACTCAGAATGCACATTAGAATCATCCCAGATCAACTGAATATGAATTTCTGAGGAAGGATGGTCAAGACATTGGTATTAAAAAAAAAAAAAAAAGCTTCTTTGTTGCATCTTTTATTTATTTATTTTGAGAGAAAGAGAGAGAGAGCCCTTGCATGGGTGGGGAGGAGCAGAGGGAGAAAGAGAATCTTAAGCAGGTTCCATGCTGAGCACAGAGACAGAGCCACGTGAAGGGATCAATCTCAGGATCTTGAGATCATGACCCTGACATCATGACCTCAGGTGAAATCAAGAGTCAGGCACTTAATTGACCAAGTCACCTTGGTACCCTTCCTTTGTTACTTCTAATGAAGAGCCAGGCTGAGAACAAGGATTATGGCGCCTACTAGCAGGAGGATCATGCTTTCTCTTCAAAATGAAAAAGTTACATATGTTATTTTTTTTTACAAATATAGATAAGCAAAAAAAAGGAAGAAAATTCCATGTATATTCTTGATTTCTAGAGATAACAATTATTAAAACCTTGGTGCATTTTCTTCCAGATTTTTTTACTTTGCATGCCTATATGAAAACATGCATAAATACATTAACACATTTGTTTTTGAGAAAGCTAAGTTATGAAAGAGATTGTGGAGAAATTGGAACCCTCATAAACTGATGGCAGAAAATGTAAAATGGTGCAACTCTTTTGGGAAACAATTTGGCAGTTCTTTAAAAAGTTAAACACAGAATTACCATATGATGTAGTGATTCTACTCTTAAGTATTTAACCCAGGAAAAATTAAATAAAGCACATACCCCCACAAAAACATGCATAAAAATGTTCTAAGCAGCATTATTCATAAGAGCCAAAAGGCTAAAATAACCCAAATGTCCAACAACTGGTGAAATAATAAATAAAAGGTGATATTCCATAACATGCAATATTATTCATCAATAAAATGAAATTAAGTATCAATACATGCCACAACATGGATGAGTCTTGAAAACATTGTGCTAGGTGAAGGAAACCAGTCACCAAGGGACACAATGATTCCATTCATATGAAGTGTGCAGGATGGGCAAATGTATAGAGGCAAAGTAAACTCGTGGTTGCTTAGAATGGGGCTGGTGTGAGTGGGTAATGAGGAGGGACTGGTAATGAGTATGGGGTTTCTTGTAGTGGAGATGAAAATATTCTAAAGTTAGATTGTGGTGATAGTTGAACAATACTGTGAATATGCTAAAAAAATAAAAAAGCACTGAATTGTACATTTTAAATAAATGAATTGTACCGTATGTGAAGTCTATCTTAATAAAGCTGTTTTAAAAAGACATAGGAACTCAGAGTCCTTATTTCACATCTTAATATTCTAACATTGATTATTCATTACCTCTTTTTAAAGGTATTTATCCCCATTAATTACTCTTCCTTTCCTCCTTATTCCAATGGCTCTTTTATAAGTCAGCTGATGGGGAGCTCTTAACCCACTGAGCCACCCAGGTGCTCCCGCTGATGGGGAGCTCTTTACTGTCTATCTCTTCCAGGAAAAAATAAAGAATTTTAAGACCTACTTAGCTCTCATTGAAAAGAAGTGTGATATTACAAATTTCAATGTCAGTAGAGGCTCAACTTCAACCCATGGCAAAAAGGAGATTTAAGTGAAATCTATGTCACTAGGAGATGCTGTCAACGTTCCTTTGATAGTAAAATAATCTTCAAGACCTAAATTCTTAAAACACAGCACTCACTTAGCCAAGTTTCTGGTTTGTCTTCTTAACTATCTGCTAAGAACATACCTTAAAATAACTCCATGTATTCTGAAAAAAGTTCTCATCAAAAAAATCTGTTTTCATGACTTATCTTCTAAGAAACATAATTACATAATAATTTAGATTGCAGTAGGTTGAGAGGTAGAAAAGAGGAAGTTTGGGGCTACTAAGAGCACTGTGGGAAGTTATAAAATTGAGTAGGAGTTTGTATTGATAAGGAGGGACAGAATAGCAAATGCCTACTTCTCTGGCTGCGTGTTGCAGTTAACTTGATTAAAGACAGCCTTAGAGTCAGCTTGAGCTTCAGGGTTGCACTAAACTGGTCAAACTCAATTGTTACTTGAAATTGTACTTGGACACTTGAAAATAGCAATTTGGGGATTTTTTCCCCTCCCCTTTTGCTTTTAAGTGGTACAAAATAATGTGAAATTTTCTGGCCAATCATAGACTGATGGAGTACGTATAGTAAGACTCAACCACTAGCTAATCTGCCAGGGCAGACATCCCAGAACTGGTGGATGTATTCCCTTAGAATTAAAGTACCAGTCAAAGGCCTCATAAAGGCAGGCATAGGGTGCATTAATCTTAACAAAATCCCCAAAAGCATTTCCCATAACATTTTTTATTTTATTTGGAAAGATTTTATTTATTTATTTATTTGAAAGAGAGAGAGAGCATAAGATAAAGTACAAGCAGGGGTTAGGGATAGAGGGAGAAGCAGACTCCCTGCTGAGCAGGGGGCCCCATGCGGAGTTGTGGACTTGATGCCAGAATTCTTGGATCATGACCAGAGTCAAACACAGATGCGGGGGGGGGGGGGGGGGGGGTGGGGAGGAGTCAGGATGGCAGAGAAGTAGCAGGCTCAGACTACATCAGGTAGCAGGAGATCAGGTAGAAAGCTTATCAAACCACTGCAAACACCTACAAATCCAATGGGAGATCAAAGAGAAGAACAGCAATTCTAGAAACAAAAAATCGACCACTTTCTGAAAGGTAGGACCAGCGGAGAAGTGAATCCAAAGCATTGGGAAGATAGACCGTGGGGGGGAGGGGCCAGCTCCCAGCAAGCCGGGGAGCAATGGAGCACTAAATCAGGACTTTTAAAAGTCTGCTCCACTGAGGGACATACTCCAGAGGCTAAACCGGGGTGAACCCATGCGGGGTCAGCGTGGCCCCAGGTTCCGCAGGGTCACAGAAGGATCAGGGGTGTCTGAGTGTCGCAGAGCTCAAGGGATTAGAGCGGGGAAGTCACTTACAGAGACAGAGCCAAGGAGTGGGCTCTCAGCTCAGGGTTACCTTAAACCGGTCACCGGCTGGATGAGCTTGGAGCTCAGCCGGAGGCCAGGGAGACGGGAGTGATTGGGCGCTTTTCTCTGAGGGTGCACAGAGGAGTGGGTCCCAAGCTCTCGGCTCCTCCGGCCAGAGACTGGGAGGTCGCCATTTTAATTCCTGTCCTCTGGAACTCTACGGAAAGCATTCAGGGAACAAAAGCTCCCAAAAGCGAACCCGAGCGGATTACTCAGCCTGGCCCCTGGTAAGGGCGGTGCAATTCCCCCTCGGGCAAAGACACTTGAGAATCACTACAACAGGTCCCTCCCTCAGAAGATCAACAAGAAATCCAGCCAAGATCAAGTTCACTTCCCAAGGAGAGCAGCAGAATTCCAGAGGAGGAGAAAGCAAAGCACAGAACTCATGGCTTCTTCCCCATGATTCTTTAGTCATGCAGTTAATTTAATTTTTTTTAATTTTTTTTCTTCTCCTAAATTCTTTTAAACTTTTACCCTTTTATTTTTTAACGTTTTTTAACTAGTTTATATATGTGTGTGTGTGTGTGTGTGTGTGTGTGTGTGTATTTCTTTTTTATATTTTTTCTTTATTTGTTTTCTTTTTTTAATTTTTTTTTAACTTCTTTTTATCCCCTTTCTCCCCCCCACAATTTGGGGTCTCTTCTGATTTGGTTAAAGCGCATTTTCCTGGGGTCTTTGCCACCCTTTTATTATTTTATTTGCTCCTTCATATAATCTTTTCTGGACAAAATGACAAGGCAGAAAAACTCACCACAAAAAAAAGAACAAGAGGCAGTACTGAAGGCTAGGGACCTAATCAATACAGACATTGGTAATATGTCAGATCTAGAGTTCAGAATGATGATTCAAATCAAGGTTCTAGCCAGGCTCGAAAAAGGCATGGAAGATATTAGAGAAACCCTCTCTGGAGATATAAAAGCCCTTTCTGGAGAAATAAAGGAACTAAAATCTAACCAAATTGAAATAAGAAAAGCTATTAATGAGGTGCAATAAAAAATGGAGGCTTGTACTGCTAGGATAAATGAGGCCGAAGAATTAGTGATAAAGAAGACCAAATGACAGAGAATAAAGAAGCTGAGCAAAAGAGGGACAAACAGCTACTGGACCATGAGGGGAGAATTTGAGAGATAAGTGACACCATAAGACAAAACAACATTAGAATAATTGGGATTCCAGAAGAAGAAGAAAGAGAGAGGGGAGCAGAAGGTATATTGGAGAGAATTACTGGAGAGAACTTCCCCAATATGGTAAAGGGAACAAGCATCAAAATCCAGGAGGTGCAGAGAACCCCCCTCAAAATCAACAAGAATAGATCCACACCCCGTCATCTAATAGTAAAATTTACAAGTCTTAGCGACAAAGAGAAAATCCTGAAAGCAGCCCGGGAAAAGAAGTCTGTAACATATGATGGTAAAAATATTAGACTGGCAACAGACTTATTCACAGAGACCTAGCAGGCCAGAAAGAACTGGCATGATATATTCAGAGCACTAAACGAGAAAAATATGCAGTCAAGAATACTATATCCAGCTAGGCTATCATTGAAAATAGAAGGAGAGATTAAAAGCTTCCAGGACAAACAAAAATGAAAGAATTTGCAAACACCAAATCAGCTCTACAGGAAATATTGAAAGGGGTCCTCTAAGCAAAGAGAGAGCCTAAAAGTAGTAGATCAGAAAGAAACAGAGACAATATACAATAACAGTCACCTTACAGGCAATACAATGGCACTAAATTCATATCTCTCAATAGTTACCCTGAATGTAAATGGGCTAAATGCCCCAATCAAAAGACCCAGGGTATTAGAATGGATAAAAAAACAAAACCCATCAATATGTTGCCTACAAGAAACTCATTTTAGACCCAAAGACACCTCCAGATTGAAAGGGAGTGGAAAACAATTTACCATGCTAATGGACATCAAAAAAAGCTGGGGTGGCAATCCTTAGATCAATTAGATTTTAAGCCAAAGACTATAATAAGAGATGAGGAAGGACACTATATCATACTCAAAGGATCTGTCCAACAAGAAGATCTAACAATTTTAAATATCTATGCTCCTAACATGGGAGCAGTCAACTATATAAACCAATTAATAACAAAATCAAAGAAATCTATAATAATACATCGACAATAATACAATAATACATCAACAATAATACAATAATAGTAGGGGACTTTAACACTCTCCTCACAGAAATGGACAGATCATCCAAGCCAAAGATCAACAAGGAAATAAAGGCCTTAAATGACACACTGGACCAGATGGACATCACAGATATATTCAGAACATTTCATCCCAAAGCAACAGAATACACATTCTTCTCTAGTGCACATGGAACATTCTCCAGAATAGATCAAATCCTCGGTCCTAAATCAGGTCTCAACTGGTATCAAAAGATTGGGATCATTCCTTGCATATTTTCAGACTACAATGCTCTGAAGCTAGAACTCAATCACAAGAGGAAATTTGGAAAGAACCCAAATACATGGAGACTAAACAGCATCCTTCTAAAGAATGAGTGGGTCAACCAGGAAATTAAAGAAGAATTGAAAAAATTCATGGAAATAAATGATAATGAAAGCAGAACGGTTCAAAATCCGTGGGACACAACAAAGGCAGTCCTAAGAGGAAAATATATAGCAGTACAAACCTTTCTCAAGAAACAAGAAAGGTCTCAAGTACACAACCTAACGCTACACCTAAAGGAGCTGGAGGAAGAACAAGAAAGAAAGCATAAACCCAGCAGGAAAAGAGAAATAATCAAGATCAGAGCAGAAATCAATGAAATAGAAACCAAAAAAACAATAGAACAAATCAACGAAATTAGGAGCTGGTTCTTTGAAAGAATTAATAAGATTGATAAACCCCTGGCCACACTTATCAAAAAGAAAAGAAAAAGGACCCAAATAAATAAAATCATGAATGAAAGAGGAGAGATCACAACCATCACCAAAGAAATACAGACAATTATAAGAACATACTATGAGCAACTCTACGCCAACAAATTTGACAATCTGGAAGAAATGGATGCATTCCTAGAGACATATAAACTACCACAACTGAACCAGGAAGAAATAGAAAGCCTGAACAGACCCATAACCAGTAAGGAGATTGAAACAGTCATCAAAAATCTCCAAACAAACAAAAGCCCAGGGCCAGATGGCTTCCCAGGGGAATTCTACCAAACATTTAAAGAAGAACTAATTCCTATTCTCCTGAAACTGTTCCAAAAAATAGAAATGGAAGGAAAACTTCCAAACTCATTTTATGAGGCCAGCATCAACTTGATCCCCAAACCAGACAAGGATCCCATCAAAAAAGAGAATTACAGACCAAAATCCTTTATGAACACAGATGCGAAAACTCTCACCAAAATACTAGCCAATAGGATTCAACAGTACATTAAAAGGATTATTCACCACGACCAAGTGGGATTTATTCCAGGGCTGCAAGGTTGGTTCAACATCCGCAAATCAATCAATGTGATACAACACATTAATAAAAGAAAGAACAAGAACCATATGATACTCTCCATAGATGCTGAAAAAGCCTTTGACAAAGTACAGCATCCCTTCCTGATCAAAACTCTTCAAAGTGTAGAGATAGAGGGCACATGCCTCAATATTATCAAAGCCATCTATGAAAAACCCACCACAAATATCATTCTCAATGGAGAAAAACTGATAGCTTTTCCACTAAGGTCAGGAACACGGCAGGGATGTCCATTATCACCACTGTTATTCAACATAGTACTAGAAGTCCTAGCCTCAGCAATCAGACAACAAAAGGAAATTAAAGGCATCCAAATCGGCAAAGAAGAAGTCAAACTATCACTCTTCGCAGATGATATGATACTATATGTGGAAAACCCAAAAGACTCCACTCCAAAACTGCTAGAACTTGTACAGGAATTCAGTAAAGTGTCAGGATATAAAATCAATGCACAGAAATCAGTTGCATTTCTCTACACCACCACCAAGACAGAAGGAAGAGAAATTAAGGAGTCGATCCCATTTTCAATTGCACCCAAAACCATAAGATACCTAGGAATAAACCTAACCAAAGAGGCTAAGAATCTATACTCAGAAAACTATAAAGTACTCATGAAAGAAATTGAGGAAGACACAAAGAAATAGAAATGTGTTCCATGCTCCTGGATTGGAAGAACAAATATTGTGAAAATGTCTATGCCAACTAAAGCAATCTACACATTTAATGCAATCCCTATTAAAATCCCACCCATTTTTTTCAAAGAAATGGAAAAAATAATCCTAAAATTTATATGGAACCAGAAAAGACCTCAAATAGCCTTTAGCCTTTGGCTAAAGGAATATTGAAAAAGAAAGCCAAAGTTGGTGGCATCACAATTCCGGACTTCAAGCTCTATTACAAAGCTGTCATCATCAAGACAGTATGGTACTGGCACAAAAACAGACACATAGATCACTGGAACAGAATAGAGAGCCCAGAAATAGACCCTCAACTCTATGGTCAACTAATCTTCGACAAAGTAGGAAAGAATGTCCAATGGAAAAAAGACGGCCCCTTCAATAAATGGTGTTGGGAAAATTGGACCGCCACATGCAGAAAAATGAAATTGGACCATTTCCTTACACCACACACAAAAATAGACTCAAAATGGATGAAGGACCTCAATGTGAGAAAGGAATCCATCAAAATTCTTGAGGAGAACACAGGTAGCATAGCAACCTCTTTGACCTCAGCCGCAGCAATGTCTTCCTAGGAACATCGCCAAAGGCAAGGGAAGCAAGGGCAAAAATGAGCTATTGGGATTTCATCAAGATCAAAAGCTTTTGCACAGCAAAGGAAACAGTTAACAAAACCAAAAGACAACTGACAGAATGGGAGAAGATATTTGCAAACGACATATCAGACAAAGGGCTAGTGTCCAAAATCTATAAAGAACATAGCAAACTCAACACCCAAAAAACAAATAACCCAATCAAGAAATGGGCAGAGGACATGAACAGACATTTCTGCAAAGAAGACATCCAGATGGCCAACAGACACATGAAAAAATGCCCAACATCACTCGGTGTTAGGGAAATACAAATCAAAACCACAATGAGATACTACCTCTCACCAGTCAGAATGGCTAAAATTAACAAGTCAGGAAATGACAGATGCTGGCGAGGATGCAGAGAAAGGGGAACCCTCCTACACTGTTGGTGGGAATGCAAGCTGGCGCAACCACTCTGGAAAACAGCATGGAGCTTCCTCAAAAAGTTGAAAATAGAACTACCCTATGACCCAGCAATTGCACTACAGGGTATTTACTCTAAAGATACAAACGTAGTGATCTAAAGGGGCACGTGCACCCGAATGTTTATAGCAGCAATGTCTACAATAGCCAAACTATGGAAAGTACCTAGATGTCCATCAACAGATGAATGGATAAAGAAGATGTGGTATATATACACAATGGAATACTATGCAGCCATCAAAAGAAATGAAATCTTGCCATTTGCAACGACGTGGATGGAACTAGAGGGTATCATGCTTAGTGAAATAAGTCAATCGGAGAAAGACAACTATCATATGATCTCCCTGATATGAGGAAGTGGAGATGCAACATGGGAAGTTTGGAGGGTAGGAAAAGAATAAATGAAACAATATGGGATTGGGAGGGAGACAAACCATAAGTGACTCTTATTCTCACAAAACAAACTGAGGGTTGCTGGAGGGAGGGGGGTCAGGAGAGGGGCCTGGTGTTATGGACATTGGGGAGGGTGTTCTATGGTGAGTGCTGTGAAGTGTGTAAACCTGGCGATTCACAGACCTGTACCCCTGGGGATAAAAATACTTTATATGTTTATAAAAAAATAAAAAATTTAAAAATTAAATAAAAAAAACCAGGAACAACAAATTCATTAGAAAGAAAAGAGCAAACCTAGAATAAAATGTCTATTTTACTTTTCTTCAAAATCAGAAATGTCAATTAAAGCAATGATGTATCATTTCTTATATAATAAAAATGGAAACTCCCAGTGCTGGTAAATGGACACTGAAGCCAGTCCATGAACATAAGGGAGTATATAAAACAAAACAAAACAAAACAGAAAAACCCACAGATGCATAACCGACTGAGTCACCTAGACATTCCCATCATTTTCAGATTTGAGGTGGTTTAAAAGAAACTGGGAAGAACAGGAAACTTTAAAGAAGTTTTACAGGGCTCCTGGGTGGTTCAGTCGTTAGGCATCTGCCTCGGTCTCAGGTCATGGTCCCAGGGTCCTTGGATCTAGTCCCACACCAGGCGCCCTGCTCAGCGGGAACCCTTCTTCTCCCACTCCTACTCTCCCTGCTTGTGTTCCCTCTCTCTCTCTCTCTGTCAAATAAATAAATAAAATATTAAAAAAAAATAAAAAAGCTTTACAGTCTGCATTAAAATAAAGAAGCCCATATCAAAGTTATATTAATGGTCCCTTTATATTCTGTATAAAAAATGAATTGTATAGAAAATAAATGGTATATTATACTATGACAGCCCTGTGACATAAACTATTGTTTCTAACAGAGGTTTATGTCCTTAACTTGGGCTTTTTTTTTTCTTTTTTTTTTTGTAAAGGGCCCATAAGTATATAGGTCCTGGCCAAAATCTAATGCTACAAATTGGTAGTCCTCAAACTTTAACTGATTTTACTTTTTAGAACAATTTTTGGTTTACAGAAAACTGGAACAGAAAGTTCAAGGAGTTCCCATAACCTTTTCTTCCCAGCCCCTACACTGTATATAATTTCCCCTATTATAATTTGCTATAATTGATGAAGTAATATTGATACATTGTTATTAGTAATTCACACTGGGGCTCATTCTTTCAGTTGTATAGTTCTATGGAACTATTTTTGAATAGATGTATAATGGCATTTTTTGAAAGATGTATAATCGCATGTATATACCATTGCAGTATTATACATAATAGTTTTATTGGCCTAAAAGTCCTGTTTTCCACTTATTTATCCTTCTCTTTCTCCTTCCAAAGCCTGGCAACACTGATCTTTCAATAGTCTCTAGAGATTTGCGTTTACCATAAAGTCTTATAGTTGATATCATATAGAAAGTAACCTATTCATATCGGCTTCTTTCACTCAGCAATGTGAATTTAACATCATTCCATTTCTTTTCATGACTTGATAGCTCATTTCTATTTATTGCTGAATAATACTCCCTTCAATGTATGTACCATGGTTTGTTTGTCCATTCACCAACTGAAGGACATCTGATTGCCTCTGAGTTTTGGCAATTATAAATTAAGCTGTTATTTACAATTCATGTGCAGGTTTTTGTGTGGACATAAATTTTAAGCTCACTTAGATAAACACCAAGAGGTTCAATTGTTGGGTCCTATGGTAAGACTGTGTTTAGCTTTGCAAGAAACTGTCAAATTTCCAAAGTGACTACCGTTTTTCATTTTACCAGAAATGAATGAAATTTCCTATTGCTCCATATCGTTTCTAGTACTGGATTTTGTCCTTGTTTTGGATTTTAATCATTCTAATAGTTGTATTGTTGTATCTCATTATTTCAATTTGTAATTCCATAAAGACATATGAGGCTGAGTATCTTCTCATATGCTTATTTGCCATTCATATATTTTCTTTAGTGAGTTGCCTGTTAAGATCTTTTTCCTACTTTCTAACTGGATTGTTTGGTTTCTTATTGTTGAGTTCTAAGTGTTCTTTATATATTTTGTATATCAGTTCTTTATCAGATACCTATTTTGCAAAGATTTCCTTCCAGTCTGTGGCTTGTCTTTTTACTCTTATCTCAATATATAGCACAGTAATAGGCACAAAGTAAAATCAGTAAATGTTAATTGAACACGTGAAGGGCCACCTGTTAATTGAATGAACAAAAAAGGTAACTAGGGTCCACTTTCTTTAGGCATTCCTATTGTTGGCTAAAAGTTTCTTCCAAACATATGAAAACCTAATCATAGATTAATGGTTATTTTTAAAAACTTTCTTTCAAAGTGCACTGAGCTTCTTGAATAACTGAAAAAAAAAGTATGTGTTTGAGTATTGTATTAGCTTCAAATTATCTCAACAGGAAACCTATGCCTCTTATTGGGATGTTCAGATAGTTAACAACTCATTTGAGGAAAAAGAAGATGTGTATTTAAGAACTGTTTTACATAGGAATGAAAGCTGGGACAGCTACTCTGGAAAACAGTATGGAGTTTCTTCAAAAAGTTGAAAACAGAGCCACCTTATGATCTAGAAATTGCACTACTGTGCATTTACCCTGAAGATACAAATGTAGTGATCTGGAGGGTCACCTGCACCCCAACGTTTATAGCAGCAATGTCCACAATAGTTAAACTATGGAAAGAGCTCAGATGTCCATTGACAGATGAATGGATAGAGAAGATGTGAGATATATATATATATATATATATATATATGGAATGGAATATTATATAGCCATCAAAAATCTTGCCATTTGCAATGACGTGGATGGAACTAGAGGGTATTATGCTATGTGAAATAAGTCAATCACAGAAAGACAATTATCATATGATCTCACTGATATGTCGATTTTAAGAAACAAGGCAGAGGATCCTAGGGGAAGAAAGGAAAAAAATGAAACAGGATGAAACCAGAGAGGTAGATGAAACACAAGAGACTCTTAATCATAGGAAACAAATTGAGGGTTGCTGGAGGGGAGGGAGGTGGAGGGATGGGATAACTAATGATGGACATGGGGGAGGATATGTGTTGTAATTGGCACTGGGTATTTTTTTTTTAAGATTTTATTTATTTACAGGGCGCCTGGGTGGCTCAGTGGATTAAAGCCTCTGCCTTCAGCTCAGGTCATGATCTCAGGATCCTGGGATGGAGCCCCGCATCGGGCTCTCTACTCAGTGGGGAACCTGCTTCCCCTCTCGCTGCCTGCCTCTCTGCCCACTTGTGATCTCTCTCTCTGTCAAATAAATAAATGAAATCTTTAAAAAAAAAGATTTTATTTATTTACTTGAGAGAGAGAGTGAGTGAGAGAGCATGAGAGGGGAGAGGGTCAGAGGGAGAAGCAAACTCCATGCTGAGCAGGGAGTCCTATTTGGGACTTGATCCTGAGACTCCAGGATCATGACCTGAGCCAAAGGCAATTGCTTAACCAACTGAGCCACCCAGGCGCCCTGGCACTGGGTACTATATAAGTCTGATGAATCACAAAAACAAACAAACAAAAAACTGGTTCACAGAGAAAACTTTAGTGTTTGGAGTAATTCAATTTATCATTATAAAGCAGGTCATTTAAGAAGTCTTTTTTCCTTCACCCTTTGTATGAAACTGAGTTTGATTTCATAATTTTTTCCTTACAAAATCATTCTTCATGAATCCAGTGTTTATGAGGGATCATTTATTTAAATCTACTTATGTAAGTTTGAAACCTGTTTTAACAGTTTGCTTATAAGACAAATATGTATTAACAATGGGAAGAGGGGCTATTTCCCTACATAACCT
Organism: Enhydra lutris kenyoni; assembly: GCF_002288905.1. Taxonomy (NCBI): domain Eukaryota; kingdom Metazoa; phylum Chordata; class Mammalia; order Carnivora; family Mustelidae; genus Enhydra; species Enhydra lutris. The sequence goes on along the minus strand of NW_019154098.1, from coordinate 30,603,072 downwards.
GTTACTGCATTTTTGAAAAGGCTATAACTGATGTGCTGTAAGAATCAAAGCAGTGTTTTCCAAGGTTTACCACTTGATCTTAGGTGAAAGATGATTTTTTTTTAAAAAAGTTCTCTAGTCAAATTAGTCATGGAACTTTTCATGCAATAGTTCATTCCTGTCATAGAAATTATAATGAACGTATTGCAGCACGTCAAAGTCTTAAAAAATTCTTCAGTGAATAAAATATCTGCCAATTTTTACCAGTTTGGCTATAGAACCCTTCCCTGATTTAATGTAATCCTTAAAAGGATTATATTTTGCTAAAATAAAAAAATGTGTAATGTAACAGTTCAGAGTGACTTTTTTTTTATTAAATTTTATTTTTTATAAACATATAATATATTTTTATCCCCAGGGGTACAGGTCTGTGAATCACCAGGTTTACACACTTCACAGCACTCACCATAGCACATACCCTCCCCAATGTCCATAACCCCACCCCCCGTCTCCAAACCCCCCTCCCCCCATCAACTCTCAGTTTGTTTTGTGAGATTAAGAGTCACTTATGGTTTGTCTCCCTCCCAATCCCATCTTGTTTCATTTACTCTTCTCCTACCCCCTTAACCCACCATGTTGCATCTCCTCTCCCTCATATCAGGGAGATCATATGATAGTTGTCTTTCTCCGATTGACTTATTTCGCTAAGCATGATACCCTCTAGTTCCATCCACATCGCCGCAAATGGCAAGATTTCATTTCTTTTGATGGCTGCATAGTATTCCATTGTGTATATATACCACATCTTCTTTATCCATTCGTCTGTTGATGGACATCTAGGTTCTTTCCATAGTTTGGCTATTGTAGACATTGCTGCTATAAACATTCGGGTGCACGTGCCCCTTCGGATCACTACGTTTGTATCTTTAGGGTAAATACCCAGCAGTGCAATTGCTGGGTCATAGGGTAGTTCTATTTTCAACATTTTGAGGAACCTCCATGTTGTTTTCCAGAGTGGTTGCACCAGCTTGCATTCCCACAAACAGTGTAGGAGGGTTCCCCTTTCAGAGTGACTTTTTAATGTTAATGTAACAGTCACTCTGAACTGGTTATTCTTTGGAATGATCCCTTCAGAGAAGTACTCACTGATTTAACATTAACAGCCCAAAGAAATGGGAGATACATTTAACATACCTCATAAAAGACAAGCCACTTTTTGCAGTGCTTTAGGAAATAGAAAACTGATTTTAAGATGCTAATTAGCATGGAGCATGTTAAAATCAGAAAGCTGTCTTGAATGAGAAGGAACTAAAGCACTGTGTTTTAAAAAAGAAGTAAGCTGGAAAAATACTGGCTCAAAGGGATACATGTCCCCTCAGTGTTTATAACAGCATTACCAACAATAGCCAAATTATGGAGAGAGCCCAGATGTCCACCGATTGATGCATGGATAGAGAAGATGTGGTGTTTATATACAATGGGATATTACTCAGCCATAAAAAGAACGAAATCTTGCTGTTTCCAATGATGTGGAAGGAGCTAGAGACTATTATACTGAGTGAAAAAAGTCAGAGAAAGACAAATATATGATTCACTCATATGTGAAATTTAAGAAACAAAACAGATGAACATGGGAGGAAAAAAAGAGAGGCAAACCAGAAAACAAACTAACTACAGAGAACAAACCAAGGGATGCGTTACATAGGTGATGGTGATTAAGGAGGACACTGGTTGTGATGAGGACTGGGTGTTGTATGTAAGTGACGAACTGCTAAATTCTACATCTGAAACTAATATTACACTCTATGTTAACAAACTGGAATTTAGATAAAAACCTGAAGGAAAAAAAATAAAGAGTTGTAAACTGGGATAGAATAGAGTGACTGATGCATTAAAAATAAATTGACTGATGTTTTGAAATACGTAAAAAATTTGAAATGAGATATTTACCTTGATGTCCATAGCACTTGATCATTTGGATATAACAGAGACTCCTCATGTAACTAATACAATTATTTTATTTATAATAACTTGGAATTGTTTTCATAAGAATAAAAAGTGGTATTTTGGTGCTTATACTGGGAATCAGTGTAATACTTCAGAGAAAGAATTACATCAGAAAATTAATTAATTAATTAATGGTGAATTACTGGTATAGGTCAAATGGTTGTACTAACTGAACTCTCAGATCCCCTGAAACCTTAAAGTACTAACAGTTACAGTGTAATGTAAAGCACAAAAACTCTTGAATTAGATTGTGTTTGAATCTTGCTTCTGATACTTCCTCCATCTTCTATGACTGAGCAACTCATTTATTTACCTGAGTCTGGGTTTCCTAATTAATAATATTGGTCTTAATAAAATGCTTCTCTTGAAAACTTACTGAATAAATATGCAATGCCTAGAAAAGACCCAAAAGTTTCCACTGAGAAAAATATCAGACAAAACAGGTCTTGTCTAAGGATCAGGAAGTAGAATGATATCAGACTTCTCAGTAGCAACACTGGACGCTAAAAGAGATCTTTGAATGCATGAGATCATCAAGAACCTCAACAGCAAGAGATTTTGGATCATTACTATAGGGCTACACTATTTTTGGAACCCAGCTGTATTACCTTTCTCGTCTTTCACTATTAATATGACCCAGCTATACTACATATGATTATTAATTTCCCAATCTCTTTGATTTTGGAATATGTATTTTATGAAACCAAACTACATTTATATACACTCCACCCTGATCAGTCACAACCATCTTTATACTTACATTGCACACATGCACATACACCCAAACACACATGCATACACTCATGCATACGTACTACTAAACACAAACTAAATACAAACTCAGTTTTAAAACTGGAAAAGTAGAACTAACATTATTTGGTATAACTTCAGAAATAGAGTAATTTTGGGCAGCAAAATTTCTCAAAGTCTCAGATTAGAAAGCATTTTGTCAAAACAGGGTCAATCCAAGGTTCCTATGCAGGATTGTTAAATTTGATCTATTCTATAACCACTGATGCCATAACCACTAATCCCAGTCACCTTGACCCTTTGTATCATTAGTCACAGAGGAGACCCTGTTGTAGTGTGAATGGATCAATGCAAATCCACCTCTATTACTGAAATACTATTTCAAACCGCATGCCCTGTAGTGGGTAAGGGTTAACATCTTGATTTATAAGGAGTTAATTGCAACCACCATTGAAAGCAAGATCAAGAGCTAGAACTAAAACAAGCTAAAGACGATTTAAACATGTGGAACGACTAGAGAGCAGAGCACCTAGATGGGAAATGCTAGTGTGAAGAAGTAAAAAGGAAAGCCAGTGTGCCAACAGGGAATAAAAAGGATAGGAAAGTAGACAGACAGAAAATATTATACATGCACTGTACTTTGAAAAGTTGAACTAACTTCATACTATAAACTGTTACATTAGGCCCTATTTAAAAACATAGTGATCTGGGAACCATTTTTTGAGTATTCTCTTCTCTTTACCTCACAATTTGTAAATGGCTCTCTTTAGACAGGGAGAGCACAGAACTACGCTGAATGACATAAAACAGTACATCAAAAACTAAGGATGTACCATATGTACATCGTTATTTTTTTATGTTTATAATAAAATTTAAAAAACTTGCTTCAAATGAAGGACTAATATTTTCAAACTTACGTATCTGGAGTTCATGGTTTCTCAAATGGTCCATGGATAGAATTCAGGAGATCTGTAAATTTGGATGGGAAAAATTATATCTTTATTTTTATTAAGAGCTAACTAAAATTTAGCATTTCCTTCAATTATGCAATAAAAACACCACAGTAGTATTAGTGGCATCTGTGACTCTGTCATGAGTAGACGTCATCTATATTTCCATATCACATTGTAAATATTGTAAATATCCCAAACTATCATTTACGCTTACTTCTTTGAAATTCCATTAGTTATTAGACCTACTCCTGAATATTGCTATCAAATACATCAATAAACAAAACACTTCTATTACTATATTACAAATTTGTTTTCTTTTTAATATTTTGATGATTGTATTCCAATATAGTTTGCCTTGTACTACTATGTATTTTACTTTAGACATCTAGAAACAGTATTGTGAGAAACACTTCACAGGCTTACCTAGACTGCAAGAGAGTGCATGGAAGAAATTTCAAGACACCCAAATAAGGAGACTCAAAATATCAGTGATATGGTAAATACTTTCATGTCAGTTAAAAATATTTTTATTTTATAAGCAATACCAATGATTTCTAAATAGAGAAAAGTAACAAATATTATAAAAGTATATAAGTAAAAAGTAGGAGTCTTCCAGATTAAGAGTACATTTATGAGAGGGCCTGGGTGGCTCAGTTGGTTAAGGGACTGCCTTCGGCTCAGGTCATGATCCCTGGGTTCTGTGACAGAGTCCCACATCGGGCTCCCCCTGCTCTGCGGAGAGCCTGCTTCTCCCTCTCTCTCTGCCTGCTACTCTCCCTGCTTGTGCATGCTCTCTCTCTCTCTCTCTCTCTGTCAAATAAATAAATAAAATCTTTAAAAAAAAGAAGAGTACATTTATGATGAACATAGAGTAATATGTTGAATTGTTGAATCACAGAATTGTCTACCTGAGACTAATATAACACTGTATGTTAACTCATGGAATTGAAAAAAATAAAAGTAGTAGTCCCCTGTTACCTCCATAGACACCCACTACCCAGTTCCCTCTCCTGTTGTATCAAGTATCCTTGCTGATACTTCCTATTCACACTAAAAATATCTCTTATTTATAGAAGCTTTTACAATGTATAAACAGAATCACAACATACATGATGCTTTACAACAGGGCTTTTAAATTTAACATATATTGTGGCTATTTCTCCATATCATTATATGTAAATTTACCTCATTGTTTTGTGTCATACTATTTCATGATGTTGCTATACCACAAATTATATAATTGATCTCTAATGGATATTTAGATATTTTCAAACAAATTGCAGTGAACATCTTATTCACAGAGGCTATACTGAAAGTATTTAAGAATCCTTATGTCATAGGGACTGACTAACAAAAATGGATCCCAACTTTAGTGAGGTAGGGAGATTTTAGTGGCTCCCTGGACTGGGCAGTAGCCCTTTGTTGCTGGGTCACAACGAAGCCCACTGCAGAGTGTAGGGGGACTGAGATATTGGGTGGGGAAATCAAGGACCTCAGTTGAGCATCATTCACAGAAGGATTTCCATGTTTTCATAACCAACATCGCTATAATTTTGCCTACTGGTTGAATATAAACTCTGTACATCTTTCAACATTAATGTGAGTGCATCTGTTGCTTAATGGCTGAAATGCAGTTGCTAGATCAATGGAAATTTATATTTATATTTAGATAAATAATATCAAATTGCCTTTTAAAGAAGTATACTTATTCTAACAAAACTTCATTAACAATATCATTTTTTCATCTTTTTCTACATGGACACAGAAATTGTAATATTTAATTTCAAATTTTAATCTTTTAAATATATGTTTATAGAAATTTGAATTGTTCTCTTTTATTTTGCATTTTTTAAAATTATGAGTGAGGTTGAGTGTCTTCTCATGGGTTTATATTAGAGTTACTTTCTCTGAAGCCAGTCACTTTGAGTCCTTTGTCCATTCTGCAATTGACTTTTCATTTATTATAGATGTTTAAATTAAGAGTTTTTAAAATATGTATTAAAAAATAAAAAATTAAAATTAAGAAAATAAAATGTGTACTAAAGCAATTAGCCCCTTGTCTGCCCTATTTGTCATGTTCATTTTTTCCATTTTTTATCTTTGGGCTTTACTGATGTTTTTAAATAATGAGAAAACTTCCATTTCTATGTAGTCAAAATTGTCAATCTTTTCCTTTTGCATTCTGGGTCTTGTATCACATTTTAAAAGCCTTTCCTATTCCAATTTTATTAGAAACAGTCATCTGGGTCTTTTTAAAACTACTTTCGTGGTTTTAGTTTAAAATTTTTTTGATCCATCTGGAATTTATTTTAGTATAATAAGTGAGGTAGGCATCTAGCTTAATTATTTTCCAATGGCTAGCCAGTTGTACCAACACAATTTATTGACTAATCCGTCTTTCCTCCACAGATTATCTTAAATTCTCAAATGAACTTATATCCATTTTTAGATTTTCAGATCTGCTCCATTGATCTTTTTATTCCTATCCTAGTATCACACTATTTTAATTAATTTAACTTTGTAATATATTTTAATACTTAGCAGGGCTGTCTTGCTTTGTCACTCTTTCAGATTTTTTTCAATAATCTGATGTATCCAATCATGTGTCACAAAAATTTTTAATTATTTTTTCATATTTCAAAAAATCAGTTGTCTGATTGGGATCAGAGTGAAATCATAGACTAAATTAGATATTTATATCATTACAATACAGTTTTTCTATAAAAGAAAATATATCTTCCTATATATTGATATCTTCAGTAGAATTTTTAATTTTTTCTTTGTTCTTTTTTTTTAATATTTTTTATTTATTTGACAGAGAGATCACAAGTAGGCAGAGAGGCAGGCAGAGAGAGAGAGAGGGAAGCAGGCTCCCTGCCAAGCAGAGAGCCCAACGTGGGGCTCGATCCCAGGATCCCGGGATCACGACCTGAGCCGAAGGCAGAGGCTTTAACCCACTGAGCCACCCAGGTGCCCCAATTTTTTCTTTGTTCTTAAAAAAGTTTACCTCTAGATTTTTTGATTGTTGATTACTATCTTCAGTTGAATATTTTCTTTCTGTATAATTTCAAACCAAATTTTTGTGTGTATGAGAAAGTTAATGATTTCTTTGCTGGTTTTTTTAACTGGTGTATTTACTGAATCATAATTGTTTCCCATTATTTTAACTTGCTTTTATTGGGTCTTCTAGAAAGACACCCATACCGTTTGCAAATACTGCCTCCTCTCTTATAATAATTGTATTTTAATTTAATTTTATTGTCTAATTTCATCTTTTAAAATAGGAAAAAAACATCAAAGTAATAAGAAAGAGATGAAGAATTCTTCCAGGGGCAAAACTAATAAAAGGTGCTTATGTAAAATAAGATGCTAAGAATAACTCTTCTTGTTCAGTGAAGCTACTTTTATATATAGTTGTTCCTATATGAATCATTCTTGGTCACATAAACCTCAAGGTCAGCATACACCTCCTGCCCTATAATTACTCTAATAATTTTAAAATAAAAACAGTGATAGCTGTGGACAGCTATAAATAACCAAAATGGAAGTTATTCACACCGTGCTTTCAAAATGCACTTGTTTAGCTTTACTTTGCCAATAACTTAAACCATATGGAAAGGGCAAATCCTCCTGCACAAACACATTCTACAAGTAGCATGCACAATAAGTGATAGCATTTGACAAGTTTTTACCAGTTTATTTCTTTTCAGAGATCAGAAAAGCCAGTTGGTACAATCTGTGTAAAGTGAAAAAACATGTACCTTACCAATCCAAAAGATTTTTTATTTTTCTTTCCTGCCTGTGTTACACCATGTTTATACAATAGCAGCTCTGCTGGACGAGTTGCCATAAATCCATTCCTTTCCCTTTGCTCCTGTTCCAGAAGCTGAAGGGTCAGTGACATAGTGATGCCTATTAAATACCATTTGGTTATGAGTTGATAATTTTTAGGAGCTTTATTGAAGACAGTGATGGCCTTCCAGATGTCCTGACTTACCTGAAGATGAACTTGAGAAACTGAAAGCTGAGCTTGATAGCATCTAAAAAAGCCCACTTGGGCTTCTCAGCTAAGACGCTATAGGGTAACTATAGAAACAAGACATGAGTTCCTTATAGAAACTATATAGTATATAGTATATATACTATATAGTAACTATAGAAACAAGACATGAGTTCTATATAGAAGCTGATTACTTAAATCATTAAAACCCCTTCCCCTTCCCCAATAGTGAGAGGAGTGGAAGTAAAGGAACCTAAGGACACCCAGATTTGAACAGAGAAGAGTTTTTCTGCCCGAGATAAAACATAGCCCCTCTTGTATGCTTATGTGTATCATGGCCCTTTTCCTATATATTGAACACTTGAGCCTGAAGCATGAGCATCCCAGAGATGAGAAGAAAGAAATGTGTGTCAGAGGTTAACTGAAGACGAGTTATGGTTCTCAAAGCTTAGGGAGTTCTCCAGCTGGTAATTCTACTGTCTTTTCAGGTGAGCACATGTGGTTTTTATCTACACTCATTGTGAAACTATATTTACTCACCTGAGGATAGAATTAAGTTGATGATTTGGTTATATTTTGTATTTTACTTTTATTTCTATTAAAGATTTTAGTCTTCTCTTTAAGGTGGCTATTCTAAAAACGTGACACAAATTTTTAAATGATTATATTAGGTGAAATTGTAAATGATCAAGATCAAGGTTTAGGGGATTTTGTAACCAATTTATATAAATAGAGAGCTTTTCTTAAGAACTTACAGCATAAGAAGAGAGAGGAAACAGAGGTGAGAAAGGACATAGCTATATAGCCTATACCCTGAGTGTTGAGATGGTAAAGATAAGGTAAGATAAGCAGTGGTGTAGTCTGTGATGGGCTGCATAGGCGGTTACATGTGCTGCACCTATTGGGCTACATTTGAGGGCCATCTTCTATTTGTTTATTTGAGAGACAGAAATCACAAGTAGGCAGAGAGGCAGGCAGAGACAGAGTGGGGGAAGCAAGCTCCCTGCTGAGCAGAGAGCCCGTCCTGGGGCTCAATCCCAGGACTCTGGGATCATGACCTGAGCTGAAGGCAGAGGCTTTAACCCACTGAGCCACCCAGGCGCCCCGAGGGCTAACTTCTAAAAAATTGGAAACAAAGCCTTCAAAACAGCAAATTTTAATTTCTTCACTTGACCAAACAGCCATAATCTTGGTACTCTGTCCTTCTATCTCCAAATAGTTACACAATTATGCCATTTAAAACTAGGAATAATTTCATTATCATAAACTAGGACTGTATTATAGACATAATGGTTTCTGAATCTCAAAAATAATGGTATATAGAATTTATATTAAAATTATATATTTTGGAGGCAGATATTATCTACCTGAGTTACCTAATTTAATATGAATGATGAGATTTATCAGCTGAGTAATCATTCTGAATTTAATAATTTCATGTCATATTATTTGGACATCTGCTGGAAGATAAGGAGAAGTATGCACCAAAATTTTAAGGAAGAATTCTAGAAAAATTTAACCTGGAGAAACCCATTCACTAAATTAAATTCACTGGGATTTGAATAAGGGAAGGAAAGTTAAGACAGAAGGAGTTTTTCTTCATACGTGTTTCTAGATGTGCTCAGTAACTACTTTTTTTTTTTTTTTCCAGGAGCAGAGTATTGAAGTAGAAATAAAATGTCTCTATACTTATGCAGACAATTTAAAAATTCTATGCTTACTATACTGATGAAATTTACCCTCATGTTCTTAGTGTTGGGAAACACTGTTCACGCTTGAGCAAATTAATCAGTACTCTTTCAACAGTAAGAAATAGAATCCTAAACTAAATTATTTTAGGGAAACAAATAATTATTTATTGATACATGTAATTAGAAAGGATCCAAATGTAAGTCATGAAATCAAGGAGAATTGAACTGGAGTTGGAACTCATGGCCACCCGGACTCTTCATCTCTTGTCTATGCTTAATTCAATTGTTTTTTAAACCTCCCATAACAAGAGCCTCCATTGTCTCATCTGTTCTGTACCACAGAAAATTGTCCATTAGAAGTAGAGAAGGTGGGTCAGTGATTAAGTTGCCCTTTCTTTCCTTCCATTCAGTAAGTATAAAAGCCTTGAAGTATAAAAAGTTTAGGTATTAAGGATTAATCTTCTAAATCTGCAAAGTCACAAAAATTAGTCAATATGATGACTTGTGTAGATTGCAATATCATGGCAGGGGGGATAAAATCTCTATCAAATATCCCAATTTAAGAGTTGAGGGAAAATCTCTATCTTGGGTGGATCTGGGCAGACTGGCAATCTCAAAGACCCAATGAAAGTTTTGCTCTACGATTTCCAGGCAATATATGGATGATTGAATATACATGCATCAAACTTCACCCCCTCCCCCAACCTCATCAAGAAAAATCAGAAATTTTTTTTTTCTTAAGGAAATAAACCCAAGTGGATGGAGGAAAATGAAAGAGGAAAAACAGCACAGAATCTGGGGAGCTGGAAAGCAGATGGAAAAGTAGAACTGATGTAGCATACTTGAGAAAGTTTAATCCCAAGTCTGCAGTGGAAACAGTAGAGAATGAACTTTGTTTATTCTACAGGATCCTCTAAAATGTCAGGAACTGGTGACACACGGTTTATTCTATTAAGCTCCCAGACCACCACTGTCCAATAGAAGAACGGAGGTTTATTACTTGGACAGGATAATACAAGTGCTCTGGAAGGGATGACAGGGGACCCTTGTTGAGTGAGGAGTACCTTATTGAAAGCAGAACACTGAGATGTCTAGTTCTGCTCATTTGACTTCCAGAACACTGGAAGCCAGGCCTTTATCCTCTGGGAAGGAATTGGAAGAGTCTCTTCAGGGGAAAATGGTTGTACCTGAAGACATCTAAATATCTGAGGACTCTAAAATTGGGTACTGATCAACAAAATGTCCCGGCCAAATTATCCTACTATTTTGCCCATGTTCAATAATTACCCCTCATGTTCAGATCTTCCAATCAGTGTTTCAGTCCCCTATTCTTAAATATGAACTGATAATCAGGATTACTGAACATCTGAGGAAGGGCTTTAACACGAAATATAAGAAGAATGAAAAAGAAAGAAAAAAACAATACTTTGAGGGAAAAGGTGTCTATTCAATAAGAAAACTGACAAATAATCATTAAATTATCAGAGGGTGAGAAGATAGTACAAACAAGAGACAAGAAAGAGCTCTTGGAAATTAAATATATGAAAGCAGGAAAAAATAATAGATGGAAGATACAGTTGAGGAAATTTCCCAGAGAGTGTGACAAAAAGACAAAGAATTGGTGGGTAGGGAAAAAAAGAATGAACATTAGATTAACTGTCCAGAAGATTAAAAACCATTATATGGCACTTAAGATGTGCACGTAAGCATTCATATACTATAATACTGACTAATCATAGGAGCTTAATGATGTAGATACTTTTATTATTTCCATTATCCTAGTGGAAAAACTAAGGCACAAAAAAATTAAGGCACACTGTGAATAAGTAGAAGGCCTAGGATTCAATTCCAGATAGTCTGACTTCAGAGCCTGGGGATTTCACCACTAGCCTGCCCAGAGTTCAAGAAAGGGAGAGTAAGAAAACAGAGAGGGATGTTTTTTTATCCTTCTCAGAAAAAAAGGCTCAGCCATGATGTCAGGGTCCTGAGATGGAGACCCAGGTTGGGCTTCCTGGTCAGCAAGGAGTCTGCCTGGGACTCTCTCCCCCACTCTTCCTCCCCATTCTCACATGCTACTTTCTCCTCTAAAATAAATAAATAAATCTTAAAAACAAAATAAATAAAACATCCAGCACAACAAATGAAAAGAGATCCACACCAAGGCTAATCTTAGTGAAATTCAGTAAACTAGAGATAAAGGAAACAGTCGACAAGCTCCAGAGACAAAAGAATAGGTCACAAAAAAGCTGGAATCAGAAAGGTTTTCAAATTCTAGATATAAACACTGCGAGATAGAGAATGAGGCAATGCCTACAAAATTCTGGGGGCACAGTGACTTCAAATGGAGACACATATCATATAAACTATTAATACAGTGTGAGAATGGAAGTAACACATTTTTAGACATGCAAAGTCTCAAAATATGTTCTCCCATTTACCTTCGTTAGGAACCTATTGGAGGCAAGTGCAATGGAAGTGAAGGAAACAGGAAACTTGGAACGAGGAGAAGTAACGGAAATCAATTCCAGGGTTGTAGGAACCTAGATGGCAGCAGGCCAGGAGGCTCCAGGTTCAATCCCAGGGGTGTACGCAGTCTGGATGATAGCCCAGAAGGCTCTAGGAGTGATTTTTTTCCAAGAAGACAAAACAAATTGAATATCTAAGGTATCTAAACTCTAAAGTGGAGATTCATACAATTGGCAGTTTGAGGTTTGAATTTGAATTTATGATAAATATGTTGAAAATGAAAATGAAGGAAAAAGAGGAAATTATTAATTTTAGGATAAAGAGAAGGATAGTAAAAAGCCAAGTAATGATAGTCTTTTCAAAGGTACAGTTTTGAATAACACAAAGTTATACTAATAGGAATACTGAATAATGATGTAACTAAAATTGTGCTTTAGCTATGGTAGAAGGATAAGGGATGGGAAGGAAGTGTTATATGATGGAATGCAGAGAGGAAAGAGCCACATCTTCAGTCCCAGTAGGATGCAGTAGATGATGCCTAATAGTGAAAAACAAAAAACAAAACAAAACAAAACAAAAAAAACCAGTAGCATCATAACCATGTATTTCTAAAGATATGGGAGTAAATAACAAATATATTCTTTATAAGTACTGTTTTTCATAACAAAGTTTCTATGATCTTTGTGGAACAACTTAGCTCATTATGTGTATAAATTATAAAAAGAAAAAATCCTTCATTTTTGATTACTAGAATTTTCTTGTGACTAAGATTACTTGGAGTGCAAATTAAAGTCCTTTTATACTGAGTTTAATTAAGAGCATTTACATGCAGAACAAGTAGAACACATACTATTATTACATGTCTTTTAATTTTGCATATTGTAAAATCCTATTAAATCATCTATAAAATCCCTTTAAAATAATCCCTCTCTTAATGTATTCTGTATCCTTATGGAGCTAGACACTTTCCCCAATTTCAAATGAAGTTTCAGAGAATGAGATTAATTTTTTAATTTGCCAAAGATCTCTTAGGAATTTGGGAGAGTAGTAAGATCAGAACTTATCACTCCCAATTCTGTCATCAAGCCACAAATTCAGGTTGAATTTTCCTAAATATTTTAAAAATAATAAACAAACAAAAAAGACAATTTAAAAATGCCAAAAAGAGAAAAAGGAGCGACAATGTTGACACAATTGTAAACTAATTTGACAAGGACTCATGAATTTCTGTAAGATACAAAAGTAAAGGGTCTATTTTCTCCAAAACTGTGGCGATCCATAGCTGAATAAAAATTATCATGAATAAGGATAAATAGAATAATAAGTGATAAGATTTAGTATATAATCAGTGGATAAATACGGTCCAAAGCTAATTACAGTATATCTATGAAATCAAATAATGGTAGAGAAAAGTAAACACACACACTTACACACACATACACAATCACTTTATTCCAATTATTTTCTATCAGTGAGACTGATTATTTCTGTTTTTGACTGGATTGGACGTCATCTCGCCCTTTTAGATCAGAATATTATTTAAATCTAGTTTATATAAAATTCTTGCCCTTTAAGAAAATATTAAGAACAGAGACAAGGAAGTGGTATAGACTTGGCCTCAGGTTCCCCATCTCTAAAATTAAGGTAATAATTGTATATGTAAAATTAGGATAATAATTGTACTTATTTCATAAAATTGTTGTGAAAGTTAACTAAAATAATGCATGAGAGCACTTGGCATAGTGCTTCAAGCCATTTAAAAGGTAAACTCTAATTTCAATGCTTTTGCTTATCTCTTTATACTGTTCTCTCTCTCTTTCTTTCTGTTATGTTATGTTAGTCACCATACAGTACATCATTAGTTTCTGATGTAGTGTTCCATGATTCATTGTTTGCGTATAACACCCAGTGTTCATTGCAACATGTGCCCTCCTTAATACTCATCACTGAGCTAACCCATCCCTACAACTCCTTCCCCTCTAAAACCCTCAGTTTGTTTCCCAGAGTCCACAGTCTCTCATGGTTTGTCTCCCCCTTCAATTCCCCCCCCTTCTTTCTTCTCCTGACGTCCTCCATGTATTTCTTATGTTCCACAAATAAGTGAAACCATGCGACAATTGACTTTTTCTACTTGACTTATTTAACTTAGCATAATCTCCTCCAGTTCTGCCCATGTTGATGCAAAAGCTGGGCATTCATCATTTCTGATGGCTGAGTAATATTCCATTGTATATATGGACCACATCTTTATCCATTTGTCTGTTGAAGGGCATCTCAGCTCATTCCACATTTTGGCTATCGTGGATATTGCTTCTATGAACATTGGGGTACAGATGGCCCTTCTTTTCACTACATCTGTATCTTTGGTGGTAAATACCCAGTAGTGCAATTGTTAGGTCATAGGGTAGCTCTATTTTTAACTTTTAAGGGAACTCCACACTGTTTTTCAAAGTGGCTGTACCAGCTTGCATTCCCATCAACAGTGTAAGAGGGTTCTCCTTTCTCCACAACCTCTCCAACATTTGTTGTTTCCTGCCTTGTCATTTTTTGCCATTCTAACTGGTGTAAGGTGGTATCTTGATGGGGTTTTGATTTGAATTTCCCTGATGGCTCGTGATGATGAACATTCTTTCATGTGTCAGTTAGCCATTTGTATAAAAAACTTTTGCACAGCAAAGTAAACAGTCTATACTGTTCTTATACTTAGAAAAATATCTTAATGGACATAATATATAAGCGATGACAGGGTCCTCAGGCATAGCCTGGAAGGAGAAAGTTGAAAGGGGGAAGAAAAAAGAAAAACTGTCTGCATAATGTAGACAGGAACTTTCAGTTGGTTGGGTGTGAGGGAATGAACTAGAGGTTTGGGAGTTCTGGCCAGGGATGAGAGGATTGTACTAGAAGAGGAAAGACAGAGAAATATCCAAAGATGGGGAGATAGCACAGTTTAAAACAATTTCCTAATGAGTAATTTCACTTTACCTTTTCTATGTTGGGCATATTCCTCCTCCTCAACTGTTTTGTTTAATAAAATATTGTCTACTCACCCAACAGTCATTTGTTGATAGAGCTTTGAAAAATGAATGTGGGTTAAGCATACAGATAAGGAAAAGTCCCAGAGGCAAGGCAGTGAATGGATACAGGGACTGAGTAGGAGATAGCCGAATCCCTTGACCCGCTCCCATTGCCCCACAATCCTATGAAACACCTGGAAAACCGCGGAGGGTCCTGAATTTCCTAGTGTCTACAGAATATGTAGCCGAGCAAATTTGTTCAATGACCCTAGAAGACTAGCAAATTTGGGCTTCTCAGGATTAACACCAGCTTTTCTTTCCTTTAGCTAAAATACCCCAAAACACAAATAACTATGACAGATGATAGCAAGCCACATCAGTTCTCTAAATAATAAGCAAATTATGATGACATAAGGGGAATGGATAAAAACATTAGAATGTTTAATGTTATACAAAATCGCTTCACAAGCATTAGCTCCAGCAATTATCACAAAGACTGTGAGGCCATAGGATGTCTTTTTATTTTTAATGAGGACAGTAGACTCAGATATGCTCGTGAACTTGCCCAAAGGATCACAGTGAGTGCAGGCTTCCACTACAGTACAAAAAAATCCAAACCTTATAGTTGAGGGGAGAGAAGACAAATTTGGCCTACTTCAAATTTTGCTTATATCCCTTCTGATAGAGAAATCAACTTGAAAATTGAGTACATACCTAGTATTATTGCAGCTGACATTTCAGAAGATATTAATGAGTGTGGTTTATTTTTGGTAATCTGGGATTTTTAAAAAATTTTTGCCAAAAATTAATGTGCACTCTAAGAGAGGTTACTCTCCAACATGATTGTCTTAGCAATATTTTTACCAGACCCATTCCCTTTAATCTTGGTTCTCCCTTGTTTTCCATGTACTTTAATGAAAGAAAGTGAAATATTTTAATAAGCCCAGTTTTATAAAGAGAAAAATCTTTAAGCCAGAGTGATATAGAAACTAGCTTGCAGATATATCATCTTATTATCAAAGTACTGATGGAAGTATGGGGTCTAAACACAAATGAAACAAGAATGTAATGCAATTTGAAAGCAAATACTCTAGGGAAGTCCAAAGAAATTGAACGTAGGAAATGAATCATTAAGGAGAGGAGATACTACCATTTATAAGATATATGTTCAAGACAGAAATATATTGACTAATGCATTCAAAGGTCTACACATAAGTGCCCAGTATGTGGCTTTGTATCATATCTTTAAAAAATTTTTTTTTAACAATGATTCATTAGAAGCACATAGGAAACCAGTTTGGGTACCAAATTCCTATTTCCCAGGTATGCATTTTTCCCCCATTGGCGATGGTTGCCATTTATATGCTTGTTGCTGAAAAAGCAAATTTTTCCTTGCTTCCTGGTTTCTGTTACAAGCAAAATGAAAATCCACTGAGTGAATACTGGTGATGGTAATCTTACTTAGTGTTTTGCTTGTTTTGTCAGCCTTCCCATTAAATTGTATTTGAGATAATCGTTATCATGTTGCTTTATTAACAACATTCTGCTTACATTTTGGAGTTGTGAAAAATTCCCTGTATCTGTGCTTTACTAAGATTTAGTGCTATTGAATACAAGGCACTGTTCTACCAAAAAAAAAAAAAAAAGTCAAAAATTTATGACACAATGGAACCCTGTATAATCACAGCATCATATTTGCAATAATGCAGAACAAACACAGATTTCAGTGAACAATGACAGGAGAACCCATTATACTTCTTTCATTAGATTTCATTACCTGAGAACATTCTTCTTTGGCAGTTTCATCTAAAATCATTTTGTTTGCCTGGGTTGGGGTATAGCTGTTAAGCACCTAACTTTATCACTTACCATTTGTACTGCTGAACTTTCTATACCTCACCATCTTTACTGATAAAGATAATGATAGTGTTTACCTCATAGGATTGTTACTAAGGCACAAGTGAGAACCTGAATGGTAAAAATAGGGCTTGGCACATAGTGACTACGTCCACATTTATTATTTATTCTTTCTGGTTTTCTTTTTAGCATAACTTTTCATGTCCAACATGCTGGTTAAAATGCTTTTAGCTGAAAGTTTTAGGCCACTTTAGAGTCATCAAAACACATAAATTTATTTTCTCACTTGACAAGAAATCTGGATATAGGCAGCTCCCTCAGAGGCTTAACAATGCCAGGGTGTTAGTCAATGTTTCTGGAATTCTTTTGGTTTCTGTACCCTAACCCCTATCCATGATCACAAAATGACTACAAATTTACAAGAGGGTATTCAGAGCAGGAAAGGAGACAGGAAGAAAAGAGACTGTCTTTTCTCAAGAACCTTCTCCCTGTCTCATTTTCCTCAACTAGGTGTCACGCTCACCTGTAAGCCAATAAAGAATGAGATTCCTATGACTGATAGAGATCAATAAGAAATTATCCCCTAAGCCTGCTGCTGGGGGGTTGCTACTCAAACAAAACTGTGGTTTCGTTTGCAAGGCAGATGAGTGGGAAGGCATTGGTAAGACAAACAACAGGGTGTCTAAGTGTTTTGTTCCAAGGCTCCCCAGTGATAAAGCTTGACTAACCACATAGAACTGAATCATTACTGGTGCAAAAGGAGGCCAGATCTTACTGTTTTTGTTTTTTTTGCTTCTAAACAACAAAATAAAGGTCTATACAACTGTATAGGGAAATTTAGTGTGTACAATTGGCTCTTCTCCTCAGTGGTGGTTTGTTCATTTTCCATGAATTATTTAGGTAAACATTTTCATTCCTAACATACATTTTACATGTGATTTATCCATACAGTCTGTCAACGTTCAGTACAGATTTTTTTTATGTGTTTTTAGTTGATGTGAGGAGTAGTTCTTTAAAAGATTCAAGGAATTTGATGAGTTTTCATTGTGAAGAATAGCTAAATATGAGAAATTTCTATTCACAGACTTAAACATCATGTTAGATTCATCCTTAGGTCCATATTTATTTTATTTGTATTTTGTTTTCCATTAGGCAGGAGTTCTACATCAGTATCTTTCATTGTGTTTTACCTACTGTTGGTTTCGGTATAAGGCACACCAGAAGACTTCCAATTTGTTGTAATGTCCCCTTACAATTGTTTCTAAGGTATCATGGCAGCTGGCAGTGACACAAATATTCCTGAGACTACCACATGATCATTAGTTCATTTACGTTTTTGTAGCTGTTCCAATGCCATGTGGCTAATACTGTATTACAATATGTTACTCTATGAATCGGGTCTGAAGACACAAGAATGCTGTGATAAAGAATTGAAAAATAGGGCGCCTGGGTGGCTCAGTGGGTTAAGCCGCTGCCTTCGGCTCAGGTCATGATCTCAGGGTCCTGGGATCGAGTCCCGCATCGGGCTCTCTGCTCAGCAGGGAGCCTGCTTCCCTCTCTCTCTCTCTCTCTCTCTCTGCCTGCCTCTCTGTCTACTTGTGATCTCTCTCTGTCAAATAAATAAATAAAAAATCTTTAAAAAAAAAAAAAAAGAATTGAAAAATATTTAAGATGTGTCAATACAGAAATGGAACCAAGCTCCTTTAAAAGGGATTTATTTTCTGTTCTCAAATCCTGTAAATTAAAATGTATCATTTATTCCTACAGAAGGTTTCACAAATGATTTCTAGTATGTAAGGATCTTTTCAGCACTTTTGAGGAGGTTTTAATAACTGTAGTTTCTGTCCAAAGTATAAACTGACCCAACTCTCCAATGGACTGGGTGACATGTAAGAAGCAGCTATATAATTCCCTCATATGAGAACATACTGATAAGAAGATGTACGGATTAGGCATGTAGGCAATGGCTTCTTTTTTGGAGATTAAGTTCAAAACACTCTGCTAAAATTTAACCCAAAATCTATGGATAAATAATCTCCAATCCAAAGCTTCATTTCTGATGAGGAGAGAACAGAAAAAAACATCATGGCCATCAGCCCTGAGAGGTGTGGTGACTGTGTTCAGAGACTGTGATCTGTGATCTCTTAGTTTTTTAATTGGCCTCCTGGGGTATGTAGAATGCTGTGTGTTTGTCACACTTGTAGAGATCTTGGCACAAACGATTTACAGCTGTTTGGAGCCTTAACATATAATAGAAAGGGCCTGCTGGGTCTGGCATTTGCTGACACAGCCTGGAGTCAATGGAAAAGTCTGGCTTCTCTTTTGAGGTCCTCACAGTGAAGGATTTGCAGACTGTAAAGTACACAAGACGCTAAGAATCATCCTTAGCACAGCCAAAGTGCTTCTCTGCAGGGCTCCAGGGAATCCGGTGAGTACAATTTTTCTGCAGATCCCTGAAACATTTTGCCTTCTTCACTTGAATAACATCATCCTCCACAATAAAACTCTTTACAATATTTTACCTACATTTGCCACACAAAGATATTATGACAAAAGATCTCACAGTGGAGGTGGGGTGCAGACTAGGAACTAATATGCTGAATCCAATGCACAGTCATTATTTATTTATTTATTTATTTTGGTTTGGATCCTCATAGTGTTTCATTATGCTTTGTTTAGTTAATTCAAATCTGTTGCCAACTTTGAAAAGTCAGAACATTTCACATCTTAATAGAAGTCCAGATTATTGAATTCTCCAGAAAAATCAGATGTGGCCACACAAAGTCTGAAATCCTGCTGGAACAGATAACTAGGGATGGGCAGGAGTTGCCCTCTTTGAGGGGATGTGGGTCTCAAGTGCCAGAGCCCCTCTGGAAGACCTCTTGCATTTATATCCCCTGATGGGCACTAGGCACTTGAATTAGCAACCACTATATTTAGAACATGCCTTTAAAATACAGATTTCAGAAAAATAAAGAATAGTAAGGAATAATATTAAACACAACATAATCACCTCTTACTTGCTCAAGTAACACTTTTCTATTTTGCTTAAGTTATTTTTTAAGGAATAAAACAATTTATATAAATTTAAGCTCTTTATTTATCCTTCCAAAATCTCAATCCTCTTTCTCCAACTATATAGATAACTACTATTCTGACTTTGGTCTTTATCATTTTCATGCATGTTCTTTTATTAGATAGCAATATAACTATTTATGTATCTTTTAAAAATTGTGTTCTTTTGTAAATTTTTAAATTTCTATATGTTTGCTTTTGTACCTTGCTCATCCTTTCAAATTTACATTGTTGAGATTTATGCAAGCTGAAATATGTAGGCCTACTTAATTCATTTACACAGACACATACTCTGTTTAAATTTACTTCGTGATCTACTTTGCAACTATACTTCAGTTAATTTATCCATTTTTCTACTGTGACATTTGCAATTTTTTTACTACTGAGACAATGTTGCTTGGAACATTCTAGTGCACAAAGACTTGTGCAAATGTACCAGAGTTTCTTTAAGATAAACCCAGCAAGGACTTGCTGGGCCTTAATTATCCTCAATTTCCTCAGATATTGCCCAATTTCTCTCCATTATTTGAAATGGTTTACTCCCCATCAACAGCATATGAGAGTTCCAAATGCTCTTCTTCCTCATAAATATTTGTCACTTTTTAAGTTTTTTGCCAATGTAATGGCAGTAAATGTATTTCATTATCGTTTCTTGACTTATTTTCTTTAAATTCAATTAGTGAACATATAGTATATCATTAGTTTCAGATGTAGAGTTCAGGTATGCATCCACTGGATATAAGACCCAGTGCTCTTTACGTCACATGCCCTCCTTAATTCCCATCACCCAGTGACCCTATCCCTCCACCCATCTCCCCTCCAACAACCCTCAGTTTGTTTCTTACAGTAAAGAGTCTTATGGTTTTTCTCCCTTTCTGATTTCATCTTATTTTATTCTCCCTCCCTCCCTTATGATCCTGTTTGGTACCTTCAATTCCACATATGAATGAAACCATATGATAATTGCCCTACTCTGATTGATTTGTTTCTCTTAGCATAATACCCTCTAGTTCTAGCCACATCATTGTAAAGGGTAAGAATTCACCCTTTCTGAAGGCTGAGAAATATTCCATTGTGTATATATATATATATATATATATATATATATATATACCACAACTTCTTAATCCATTCATCTGTTGATGGACATGGAGGCTCTTTCCATAGTTTGGTTATTGTGGACACTGCTGGTATAAACATTGGAGTGCACGTGCTCTTTCAGATCACAACGTTTGTATCATTTGGGTAACTACCTAGTATTGCAATTGCTAGGTGGTAGGGTAGCTCTATTTTTAACTTCTTGAGGAGACTCCATACTGTTTTCCAGAGTGGCTGTACCAGCTTGCACCATCAACGGTGTAAGAAGGTTCCCCTTTCTCTGCAACCTCGCCAACATTGGTTGTTGCCTGGCTTGTTAATTTTAGCCCTTGTGACTGGTCTGAGATGGTATCTCTTGGGGTTTTGATTTGTATTTTCCTGGTGTTAAGTGATGTTGAGCATTTTTTCTTGTGTCTGTTGGCCCTTGTATGTCTTCTTTGGAGAAATGTCATTATTGTTTTAATTTGCATTTTCTTGCTCACTAGTGAGATCAAACCCCTTTTCATAAATTTATTGGCTTTTCAAGTTACCTGAGATTTAGTTGGTGGTCATCTTTGCTCAATTTTTTTATTGTTGCTTTTTATTTTTCTCAGTCATTTGGAGGGATTCTTTACATATTCCAGATACCAAATCTCTTGTTGATTATATGCATTGAAAATATCCCAGGCTTTGGCTCATCTTTCACTTTTAGTGCCTTTAATTTACAGTAAAATTCCATTTTAATATAAAATTTGTCAGTACATTCCCCAGATTTGTGCTTTTTGAGTCTTGCATAAGAAATCCTTATCTGAACCTAAGTCATAAAATATTCTTATGTACTTTCTTCTAAAAGTTTACTTTTCATAGTTAGGTTTATAGCCAAATTGAAATTTATCTTTGTGGATAAGAATCTAATCTTATTTTATTTTTCAATATGAATATCCATTTTTCCCAGCACAATTTATTGAATAGTCCATTTTTCCCCTAAGTTTATAATGCCCATTGATGAATATACAGAGTTTGGGGGCTATCAGTTTTGTTCTACTGGCCTATTTGTTTCTATGTCAGTATCACAGTCTTAATTACTGTAACTTTAAAATAAATTTTGGTTCTTTGTAGGTAAAGTGTTCTCTTTCTTTCTTCCTACCACTCATCCTTTAAAATTATCTATGGACTCTGTGAAACAAACTGAAGGTTTTAGAAGGGAGCGGGTAGGGGGATGAAAGAGCTTGGTGATGGGTTTTAAGGAGGGCACAGACTGCATGGAGCACTGGGTGTTATATGCAAGCAATGAATCATGAAACACTACATCAAAAACTAATGATGTACTGTATGGTGACTAACATAACACACCTCCACCCACACATAAATTATCTTATTCTTTAACTTTGCTCTTCTACATGAATTACCTTTTTAACTTTTTGAAATAAACAAGCAAGCAAATAAACAGCCCTGTTGGGATTTTTGATCAGAATTATAATGGATGGGGTTCCTGGGTGGCTCAGTGGGTTAAGCCTCTGCCTTCGGCTCAGGTTGTGATCCCAGGGTCCTGAGATCGAGCCCCACATCAGGCTCTCTGCTCAGCCAGGAGCCTGCTTCCCCCCTCTCTCTCTCTCTGCCTGCCTCTCTGCCTACTTGTGATCTCTGTTTGTCAAATAAATAAATAAAGTCTTAAAAAAAAAGAATTATAATGGATGTTCAAGGTCTGTTTGGGGAGAATGGAGATGTTTAAAAAGACAGTCTTCTTATTCATGAACATGGTATAGTCTCCATTTGTATAGAAAATTGTCAGTGAAGTTCTACAATTTCCTCCATAAAATTTTGTACATTTAAAAAATTGAATTCCTGAAAAAAAATGAATTCCTGGATTCTTTATAAAATTTAATATATACTAAATATGTATTTTAAAAAATTACTATAACTTATTTCTATTCTTTTTTTGTAGGCAATGGAATTCCCAACCAATTTTTATTAATTGATCTTGAATCCAGCCACTGTGATGTTTTGTTTTCTTTTCTTTTCATCAGTCATCAGGATTCTTGGACTTTCTATTAAGCAATCAATCATATCATATCATCTTTGTATAATGAGAGTTTTATTTCTTCTTTTTCTATCCTTATACTTTTGGATCTTTTTTGTTTAATAGAACTAGCATTAGGAAATATTATTACCTTTTTACCACACATGCAATTTTGAAGTTTTACTTGAGATAAAGCCTACCTCATTAAGATGGAGGAAAAACCTTTTCTAAGATTTTGTAACAGCTCTCAATTATTTCCATTTAACTAATTAATTAAGACTCATTGGATACTCAGGCTACTGTGATAGCATCCTAACAGTATCTTTTTAAAGATTTTATTTATTTATTTATTTATTTAAGAGAGAGCAAGTGTGGGGAGGGGCAGTGGGAGAGAGAGAATCTGCACTGAGCACAGCACTTGATCTCACAACCCTGAGATCATGACTTGAACCAAAATCAAGAGTTGGATGCTTAACTGACTGAGCCATCCAGTAAAAAATATTCTTTTGCTTCTACTTTTGTCCCTATATAAACTTTTAAAAAGTGTAAATAATATCACATCACTCCCCTATCTAAAATTCCCCAGTGACATTTTGCTGTTGTTTTACAATAAAGTCCAGACTCCTTCTAATGCATAATCTCCAGTCTCAGTGCTTACCACTTGGCCTAAGTCTTACCAAGGCTGGAGATTTTATCTCTATTAAGAATCTTCCTTGACCACTCTATGTAAAATACTTTCTTCATACTGTGCTGCCTGCCTTCCCCAGTTTCTCTTTAAAATATCACCCTGTTTTTCATCCTAGCATATATCACATTCTGAAATTGTTAATTGCTTTCTTGCTTATTGTCATCTCCTTCACTAGAGTGTAAGCTCCATAAAGGCAGTCTTGTTCATGCTAGTATTCCCAGCACTTAGACTAATGCAGGGCACATAGCTGGTATTAACAAATGTTTGTTGAATGAGTAAACTTAAAAAAAACAAACAGTTCTTTCTCCTCTTGTCCATAATTACCTCACATGTACACTCTCTATTTTCTGACTGCCTTGATTCTAAGGAAAAAAATTATCAGATGTTGGAAAATTTATCAAGGATAAGAGTAAAGATCAAAGTTTTCTAGACTTTAATTTGATACATATTTAATATATATTTAAAAATATGTATTTTTCTTCCCAAATGTTAGGAAGATAAGCAAGTGTGTTCCTATTGGATGGGCAGCCTTTTCAGGTGAGGTTCTAGACTAACCTAGGTTTTCTGGAGGTTAACATGGCTTCTTAGCAGTAGAACAATACCCCTCACAGTAGTTCTATTGCTGTTCCATAGGTCCAGGCTTTTCTTTTTTTCTTTCTTTTTTTTTTTTTTTGCTATGGATAATTGTGGGGTATGAGCCCTTGGTATCTAAACCCCAAGATTCCTCTTCTATGTCTTGTCCTCTCCTCCTACAGTCCTCCTCCAAGAAATTCCTCTACCCTGTATAGGCCCTCTTCTCAAATATTTTAATTTATTTCTCCACTAGAAAAGACTTGTCCTCAGAAAGATCATGAGTTTAGAATCCCACTCCTTCGCAACCTGAAACCTGTACACCTTATCTTCAGAAAGTCTAGTCTTTAAAAACATGGTGACGTTTATTCCCTCCCTGGAGACTTCTTATCCTGCTCCAAATGTACACTTGTTTCTACAGGGCAAGGATTGGAGCAGATAATGCTGAGCCCTCTGCTGTGCTAATTAGCATGGAAAGAAAAGACACTCGGATTGTAGTGGAGGCTGGAACTAGAGAAAGTAACTCAACAGCGAGGTCTGAAAGCACTGTTCAATAAACTCACTGTGATCCAGGAATCTGTCTTATTATAAGTCAATAAATGGGGAACTGGTGATTTCAGAAAACAATAAATACTTAAAGTCAGGCAAATGTTTTTTATTATACCTATTCATGGAGAAGGTATTAAGTTTATTGCTAAAAGAGGTAAACAGCTGATGCGCCATCATCTATCATTCATATTCAACTAGTTCAGCAAGTCAGCCTCATCCTCTTCCTCTCTTTATGCCCCTCATTCAGTCAGTAAACTCAGCTTATTATTATTATTAAGTATTGTTATTATTATTATTATAAACTTATTATTTTAGTTTTTAAGAAGTCCAGAAGCAGGTTGGCCCAAAGTTGTGAACTCAACAGCTCAAGAACATGACAAAACCTGAAATTATTTTCCTTCTTTCCCTTTTGCCATCCTTAATATGTTGGCTGGATCTTGTTGTTGGGCTTTTTTTTTTTTTTTTTTTTTTGATCATGGCTGCAGGATGGCTGCTACAGCTTTAAGCATTATATCCTTAAAAATCCACATCAAGCAGCAGAAAAGATGAATTCCTGCTTCTGACCCTTCTAAAGTTGAGAAGAAATTTCCCAAAAGGCTACTAGCAAACATCTCATTATATCTAATTGGTCAGTGTTTTATGCTTAAAAAAGATCACTGACAAGAGAAATTGTATAATTATGACTAGTTTATAATGATCAACTTCACTCTCTGGAGCCAAAGAGGGATCCATTGGTTATTTTATACTTTCAAATACCTTAACAAAATTTGAATTCTATTAACAAGGAATAAAAGTCAGAAGAGCTGTTGAGTAGGCGGTTCTAGTAGACACAGTTGGTGCCTCAACCATTCTCCATGGGCCTCCTCTGAAGGACTCCTGCAGTTCCCTCACACACCCATGGCTTCCTATTTCATTTTGCTTAAGAGTATTCTCTATGGGAGCTTGCTCTATCAGGAGAAATCTTCAACTAAAGAAGACAGAAGGTGATGGGCAAATATGCCAGCTTCCCCTGGGGAAATGTTGATGGAACATTTTCAAAGCATATTCCACACAGTTTCCCAGAGAGTCACCAGTAAGATGGAGCCCCACTTACCCGCAGTGGCAGTCCACACATTCCTGCACCATTTATTGACTTTCCTCCCTTCAGTTTCTCACTTCCTCACAGTGCTTCCTGGGATCACACCCAAATCATTGTCTTATATTCTGCTTTTGTGCAAAGTCAATTAAGTGTCTGCCTGTTACAGTACAGTCTCTTCTCTTCTGTGATGTCCTCCCTGGTCCCCAATACAATTATTATTCTTTTCTGTGGCTGCTACCTTGTATAACCCTCTAATACAGCACACATTGTTTTGTGTGTGTTTATTTCCTATTACACTCTGTGTTCCTTTTCTAGTATTTGCTACACACCTATTGTCAAGTACAGTACTTGGCATGTAGTAGGTACTGACTGAAAGAAAATATTTTCGGAGCCAACTATGTGGTTTCTTTCTGGGGACTCCTATCAAAAAACAAAATGTCACAATCCTTTGAGTATCCCACTCACAGCCCTCCCTTCTTCCTTTTGTTTGCATTACTTCCATTACTCTCTGCTTCAACTCCTGCCTTAGAGGTTAAAACTCTGGATTTTTCCAGACTAGGAAGGTATTCATATGGGATAAATATGCTTTCTGTAAGTGAATATCCCTCAAGACATTTTTTTAACCTATGTTTCAGCATTCCCAATCTCTGAGACAGATCTTTTAACATAAACATTGCCTCACAGCTGGCAGATCATGTCCAGACCCACACTACACTCTAGCTCACTATGAAAGCCAATAATCCACTGGCCTAAAATATGGACAACAGGGCAGAGGGCTTCTCTGCTGCTGCTGCAAATAAATTTTATTTGAGAAACTCTAATTCTAGTGACATATTTAGTATATTCCCATTTTTTACCTTAACTTTATTGCCACATCAGTAAAACAAACTGCCTTCAAGTACAGAAACTGAGAAGCTGGGAAATAAAAGTCACATGAACCGTGTAGTGATTGCTGAGCATCCATCTTATCCTTGCTCTTTAAAAATTCAAAAAAATAAACAAAAAATAGTTACTGTTATCAATAAGACAGATGCCAGATCATGATGCAGAATGACAGTTAAAGAAGAAAAAACAGAAAACTTGAGACTTGGGGAGGAATAAGATTTTCAGGGCAATGTGAAGCTAGAGCAATGCTAACATAACTACTGACCTCATTAGCTTAGTATCACTGTATTAACAGCTGTTGTGGTGAGATTGGCTTCTTATACTGATAGCCAATTGGCATTTAGTTGAACACAGTAAACAGGAGCAATGGGAGTGGGGAGAAAGGGTGAGGCTGCATCAAGGGTCAGACAGAATAATCTGTGAGATGAACGTGGCTCAAATACTACATCTTGCAAACGCCGGACCTAAGTGCAAAAAGAAACATGGTGCAATTGAGATTTCAGTCTATTAACAGAGGCAGATTTATTGTGGAACTAGTAATGAAGCTTGGGTATTAGAGTTCATTCATTCATACAGGTCCCTACGAAGGACCATTGCCCAAGGTGTATCTAGTGTTTTTCTTTCAACAAGTTCCCCCAAATTGTGTGAGCTCTCAGCTCTGAAAGACCTAAAATTCCCCTACCAGTTACATTTAATTTTTAAGAAGTTCTCAAAAGATATCAGCCAACATTGTAGTGAAATACTGTTTGAAACAGTATGAAGGACTGCAATTCTGATAATTAAATAAATAAATAAGCCATATCATACAACAAGTATTTATAACCCCTGATCAAGAGGTTTAAGATTTGTTTCTTTAAAGATATTACACTGTAATTGAGGAATCAAGGCTTAGGCACATAAAAGTAATTATTGTAATTAAAAGTGAAAAAATGGGATGTATTCATCTAACAAGAATTTATTAGTTGTGAACTCTGGGCCAGGCACTTTACCAGATACTGGGTATCCAATAGTTAATAAAACAGACATGATCGGCTTTCATGAAGTCTACAGTAGGAAAGAAGTTTTTAAAAATTTTTTTTAAGATTTTATTTATTTATTTGACAGAGATCACAAGTAGGCAGAGAGGCAGGCAGAGAGAGTGAGAGGGAAGTAGGCTCCCTGCCGAGCAGAGAGCCCAATGCGGTACTCAATCCCAGGACCCTGAGATCATGACCTGAGCCGAAGGCAGCGGCTTAAACCACTGAGCCACACAGGCGCCCCAGAAAGAAGTTTTTAAAAGGTAAATAAGTGAATAAATAGAATCATTAAAACTTGTGAAAAGTTCTATAAAAGAAATTATCAGCTTGCCAAAACAGAGATTAAAGAAAAAAACCTCTTTCAGATTGGGCAGTCAGTGAAGGTTTATTTGAGAAGGTGACAAATCAAACACAAGAGAACAATTAATATGAAAAGAGATGAAAGGAAATATGTTCTGGGCAGGCATGTAAAGATCTGAGGAAGGAAGTATCTTGGGTCCTCTTGAGCAACAGAAAGGAAGTCAGTGTGGTTGGGTACAGTAAGCAGCCAGAGACATGAGATGAGGCAAAAGACCCATGGTTCTTGTAGATGGAGACTTCTGAATATTTTCCATATTATATTTCCTTCTTAACTTGGGAAGTAATGAGATTGGAAAACTGAATTTGCTCCTTAGAACATAGTAGTATAAGTAGCACAAAATCCAATCATTGTGTTCTAAGAGTTTATAAACTTAACAAAGCTTATAAAGTTATAAAGTTTATAAAGTCACAATAGAGGAAGAAAAATTTAGTATGTGCTGTTTTATAAATTTCTTAAATTCCAATCTCTATTTTAAAAAAAGTATATATCCTTGCTGATTTATGTTTTTATTAAGTTAGAAAATGGTGAAAGCCTACCTTCCAGTGTTACACATAAGAAACATGGTAATTGGATACTAACACTATCATTCATCTGGGTTATAAAAGAATGGATAACATTGTACTCCTCACCACCCTTGGAAGAAATTACAGACATGTTTGCAGACTTTAACTTTGGATGAATTTGATTGTGTCTGAGGTGGAGGAGTGACATTAGAAACAGCAATTGCAACTGTCCTGACTTCTGAAATAAAGAAATCTTACCAGCTAAGGTCTGAGGAATTATGTGGGTAAATTTTTATTACTCAATATTGTTAGATAAAAATAACAAAAGGAATTTTGGTAAAAATCTGTTGGCTGATTTCTTTCTCTTGGAGTTCTGAATCCTCATTTCACCTCTTGATGAAAGAACTAATCAGTTAGGGCTTGACAAGGAAGAGGTGGACAGGAGCCTGCTCAGACCTGGTCCTGAAGCTAATGGCAGGGGGACTGGATTTTGACTTAAAGTCACTGAAAACCTGGGGCACCTAGGTGGCTCAGTTGGTTAAGTGTCTGACTCTTGATTTTGGCTCAGGTTATGATTTCAGAGTCTTGAGGTCAAGCCCTGCATCAGATTCTGCACTGGGCATACTTAAGATTGTCTCTCTCTTCCTCTGCCCCTCCTCACACCCACCCAAATAAATAAATAAAATAAAGTCAATGGAAAGCCACTGAAAAGTCTTATCTTGGAAAATCATTTGGTCCAGTTCATGTTTCAGGAAGCTCTATGTTTTAAGAAGTAGCACAGATAATGAATTCTATATTGGGAGATTAGTGTGTGCTCATGATAGAGAAGCAGACTTCTGAGTATAGATAAAATTGGAACTTTAAATGATGGGTGAAAATAGATCATCAGGGAGGAGAACAAGAAAGGCCATTAACAGTAAATTCAATGAAATGAGAAAAGGCTTTGAGGTTGGCTAGGGTGGGAGAAAGTAGGGAATATCCCCATCTGACTGAGGTATATTAAGTTCTAATCAAATTATAATGGACTTTGCTGATCACACTGGGAATATTTAGGTCATAGGGAGACTAAAAATGCCATATGCATGATATAATGGAAGTTAAGCTTCAGAAACACAAATTTGGTGGAAATGTGAAGGGAGGATCCATTCAAAAGTAAAAAAGTTAAGTACAAACAACTAAATAAGAAAAACCTAAGCAAAAAGAATAGTCTGAAATAATATATACATTTCCTTTTTTACTTCTAGTTAAAACCTAGATAAGCTTGCCAACAGTTTTTTTTTGTCTTTAATCAGCAGGCCAGGGAGAAAAAGAGAGCAAGACCAGGATAATGCAGATAGAGCAAGGGTTAGCTACAGGACAGGTCCCAAGGGAGGGTGGCAAGAATAGAAAATCAGACTGAGCATGGCAACTTGGGCTTGGGTATGATTCAGTGATATTCAATGAGTCCTACATGGAATGTGGGGGATGGTGGCTGGTGTTCATGTATGTGTTGTTATAATCATTATTAGTGTTGTTACAGTCAGGTAAGTCATCCCAAGGGAGTGGGAAGGGAAGGGGAGGCACAAGGAAGAAGGGGGACTGGCAAGCTAGGTAATTTGTTAAAATCCATGATGGAAGTTAAGAATTTACCACAAGTCAGTCATAATACAAGTATCCAAGTTTGCATTTGGGGTATTCTCACTTCAAGTAGGTCCAATACTAATTAAATATCTCAACTATTAGGGAAAGGGGACACCTAACACTTGCAAGCCTTGGTTCCAGTGGTCTCAGGACCACTCAGAAGAAATCTGAGATTGCTTAATGTAGGGAGGTAGCGTGGTATAAAGGAAAAGAACTCAGGGACCTGGACTCATAGCCTGGCTTCTCTCTGCCACTTGCTAGCTGGGTCACAAGTTATAAATCTCTCTGAACCTCACTTCTTTTTCCAAAATATGAGAATACAAATACCTAAATGGCATGGTTGTAATGACAATGTTTGTAAGAGTCCTTGATACAAAGAATGATTTGTTCAATGGAAGCTTTATTTTTTTTAATGATATCATTAACAAAATAGACTGGAACCTATATCAAATGTTACCTTGAAGGATAGTTATACAACCTGAAATATCTATTCATTTCACCCTAAGATGATGAAGTCATAAGGATAAACATGAGTATTGTGTCTCTGCTTGCTGGGACATAAATGGGAATATACTGATGACAAATAATAAGGAACATCATGGTTTAGAATGTAGAGTGATTTCTTGGGGAGCATGATGTATATGTTCACCTCTGGAACTCTGATATCTCATAACATTTTGGTAAAGGCTGCTCAGAATCCAAGGAAAAACTGTTATAAGCACCAGCTCCTTACGACGACATTTGAAAAATGATACAGCATCAAATCACCTGCCAAATGGTGCAGGGGAAGAGGAAGAGTATTCCACATCAATGGATCTGCATACAGAAAAGCCCCGTATGCTTACAGTGAAGGGTCTTTAAAAAACTGACAAGCTGCTTTTGGGTATAACAAGAGTAAAACTTGTACAAAAGCAAAGTTACCATAGAAAAGAAATGGGTATTTAGCAAGTAGTGGAGCTACTGAAAGTTCCTGAAAAATAAAGCAGAATTACACAGGGGGAATATAATCCCACAGGAAAGAGAGGTGATTGTTTAAGGGCAAGCCTCTCCATGTGTTCTCCTAGAACCCATGCTTCCACCATTGGAGCACTTACATCCTAGAATAAAGTTAACCATCTGTCTATTTTCCCCCTAAATTCACAAGCTCCACAGCAAGAGGAAAGTCAGTCTAACTTGTTTATGATTCTTGGTATAATCCCCAGGGTCTAGAGCAGGGCTTGGCTCATAGTAGATGCTTAATAAAGACTTGATATTAAAGTATCAAGATATCATCATAGAAAATATCATAGAAAATACCATGGCAACCTGCATAGAAGATAAAGTGAATATAAGGAATTTTGCAGGGGAGAAAAAAGAAAGAAAAGAGGCAGTGTAGCATATAGACAGATATGTTTTTTAAAATGTCCTGATGCTTCATGTCTAAAAGTACAAAACCAATTTTTCCATCTGTGATCCTGATGAATAAGAGAAGAGATAAAGAAAAATTAACTCTAAGTTGTAGGTGAGTGTATATTAAACTTTAAAGGATGACCTTAGTGGATAGAAGTCAGATTCAAGGTCAACTAATGGTGAAAATAGTTGTCATTTTATTTCGCTTATGATTTAAAAAGGTAAATACCATTGGTTATTTTACATATATGATCCTGTCTTGGAATATTTTACACAAAAAAGAGAAAGAATCTCCCCATATAAAATTAAAATGTAAACAGGATCAGTAAAAACAATATGGTTGTCATGTCAGCACTGAAGAAGATACAACTCCAGGTGCAAAAGCCTCAGTGAACTTTGACAAATGTGACCCATGAGAGATGTAGAATGGTCTGGAGGTGTTGGAACTGGATGCACACATCTATGGCTCTGTGTTACAGCTGGATGATTTAAGAGACCCCAATGCTAGTGAATATCACAAGGAACCAGAAACTCCCTTGACAGCCATGTATACATGTGTAAAATAACAAAGATTTTGAATGCAAGTGTTTGTACTTCATCACTCACTCTGAAATCCTACCCAATCCATTCAGGCCCAGAGAAATGTGCAATTTTAGCAAAAATCAGTTCCCTCTCTTGAAACAATGTTACCACTGATGCACCCATTTTTCTAGGCATTCTTCATTTCAGATGTTAATAGAACTCTGACACTGCGTCTAATCAATCCATATTAAAGGGCCAGCAATAGGATTTGACATTTCTTCTGGAAAATTACATTGTGTTAATATAAAATCTGGGCATTTGCCACAGAGATATATTGATTTAAGTGAAAACTTCTGCTTAAGAAAACAAAAAATTTTGCCTGAAGAAAGTTTGGAACTTTTTATCCAGCTTAATTTGATACTGAAGTTCAAAAAATGAGACATGAAAAATATGTTGCTTTTTCTATGATGATATTAATGTATCAAATGAAACTACTCTTGCTGTTTGTGTCCTTGTGTTTCCTATGGTACAATTTACTGCAAGGTAGGTCTAACTTTAAAACAATAAATGTTTTGAAAGTAATAAAATTTAGCTTGAGAGGAAAAATGTCAATTAAAGTTCATGTGGACTGGGTTAATTGGACAACCAGATAGTATACAGCATCCTTCTAGAAAGGATGTGGTTGAATTGTGGATGGTTTGTATCTTCTCCCAAGATATAAAATATTATTATATAATACCAAGGATAACTGAACTCTTATTAACTTCATCATGAGATAATGGATGCCTTTAATGTCAGAATCATCATTTTTAAGATTTGGAGATTTTTTAAAAAATATTTTATTTATTTATTTGACAGAGAGAGAGATCACAAGTAGGCAGGGAGGCAGGCAGAGAGAGAGGGGGAAGCAGGCTCCCCGCTGAGCAGAGAGCCTGATGTGGGGCTCGATTCCAGGACCCTGAGACCATGACCTGAGCCAAACGCAGAAGCTTAACCCACTGAGCCACCCAGGTGCCCCCAGATTTGGAGATTTAAAAAGACATTAAATATATGCTATAGCCCTGGCTCTTTAATAATTACACTGCTTAATATATACTGATTTGTACTGGCCAAAATTTGATTGCTAATACCATTAATTCAATCCAATCCAGATTTGCTCAGCTTTTTACAAGACAAAAACATAAACTAAAATTAAAATCATATACTCATAGTCTCATTTCATGATAATAGACTGGATGAGCATGAAAGCTCAAAAGTTTTATCAACACTTCATGCTTTATAACAACTGAGTCTTGGCTAGCCAGAGAGAGTCTAAATTTTCCTTGGATCTCTTGAGTCTCTCCTTTACTCAATCTCCTGAGTTTAGATAGCTTCAGGAATCGGTCCTGGATCGTCTTCTTTTCTTTGTGTAGGCTCTATCCTCAGGCAATCTTACCCACTCCTAGGGCTCTACATAACATTTCCAGCACAGACCTCTCACCTAAACTCCATCTTTTATATCTCCACTTAGCTGGCACATGTCCATTTTAGAATCTGTTCTCTACAGAGTTTTATTTATTTATTTGTATGTTTGTTTGTTTATTAAGTAGGCTCCATGCCCAATGTGGGGCTTGACCTCACAACTCTGAGATCAAGAGTCACATGCTCTACCAACTGAGCCAGCCAGTTGCCCCAGAGTTGCACTTTTAAAATGTGAATGAGATTGTGCCTCTCTTCTGGTTAAATTTCTCCACTGGCTCCCATTTCTTTCAGAATAAAGTTCAAATTTCCTTACCGTGGTCTAAAATGTCTTGTCTGATGATTTCTTTGTAATCCCTCATATCATTTCTTCCATTGCTCTTAGCTATTGTGATGTTTTTTCCCTTCTTTGGAGGGTTTGCTCCTTTCAGACTTTTACACTTGTTCCTGGGTTGCTCTGCTTTTCCTGCAGCTGTTCCCCTGGGCTTGCTTATCCTCAGCCTTGGGTCAAAGAGCAAGGACCACCCTCTCAGAGGCTTTCCCTGGCTACCTTCCAAAAATTTCTTTTTCCATTTGCTCTCTCCTCCTCCTCACCCGGATATTTTTTTTCATTTTAGTACTAATGATAATCTGAAACTACTTTGATTTTTAAATATTTTGAATTCTATAAATATGCTTGTTTTCCCACCTTCCTATTTGTGCCCTATTCCCTGATCAGCTAGAGGCCTCTATTGTCTTAGGGGAGGATTATGGTTGCTATAGCACGAATGAGAGGAAAAGATGGAATCAGCGTTCCGCCTCTTTCAGGGACAGCAGTTATAAAACATGAAGGCTTTTGATTCCTAAGAGCTTTTTAAAGGTTTTTGAAAAGGGAAATGTTTTTTCCCTAAACTTCTGACAGAATTTTCGCTTACCCATACATGACAGTTTTAAAAGAAAACAGATTGAAAACCATCAACTAATATAGAAAATTGAAGAATTGTGGAAAGCATAAAAGAGGGGTGAAGTGAGGTAAAGATGAGGCGCTTTAATTAATTTAACCATTCTCAACAGAGATGGGCTTAAGGGAGGGAGAAACTGAAGGCCATTTCCCCTGCCTCTAATAGACTCAGAGTCAGACTTTCTCAGATTGACGTTTGGTTTCTCAGTCTCCTAGCTCAGAGTCTTTGAGCTAGATGCCTTAGTTGTTTTATCTGTAAAATGAAGATAGTATTTCCCACCTCCTCAAATCCTGAGGATTAAAGTAGTTAACACATATATAGCATTTGGAACAGGTCTAATAACATAGAGAAGAGATCAGTATTTATTAGTTTTTATGTCTATGTGCATAACAACCTCTCATTCATTGCTTAAAATTATTTAGGCCTCGTATCTCCTCTCTGAAGACTTTAAGGTTATCCCTTTTCTAATCTCTCTACCTTCAAAACACAAAAAGTATTTGCACCGGGGTGCCTGGGTGGCTCAGTGGGTTAAAGCCTCTGCCTTCGGCTCAGGTCATGATCCCAGGGTCCTGGGATCGAGCCCCGCATCGGGCTCTCTGCTCAGCAGGAAGCCTGCTTCCTCCTCTCTCTCTCTCTGCCTACTTGTGATCTCTGTCTGTCAAATAAATAAAAAAATAAAATATTAAAAAAAAAAAGTATTTGCACCTTTGTTCTTGGTATCTGTTTGAATTACTCAGTATTATGAAGAAATTTACTGCCAGTCCCAAACTAGTAAACTAGATAAAGAAAGGTTAAATTTTTCTCAATTACTTCTAATTCCTTTTAAAGGAACAAAACTAATGGTAGTTTTTTAGAAATATATTTAAATAAAATTATGGAACTGTAGAATTTTCAATTACAAGTGAAATTTATCTACCCAAAGAAACTTTAAGAGGCACACTGGTAACTTAATTTTAAAAAAAGGGGGGGTTTAATATGTTGTTCTCAAGCAATAAATTTTTATAAACTAAAAATTTCTGTAAGTTATTTATTATTGGGAGGGACTGTATATCCTTCCTATGTTCTGAATCAAATGTTAATGTCCTCATCTTATACTTATGGCATCATTATTATCAGAACACAAAATCATATTCCAATTATTCTCAATTGCATGTTGCTATGACTTTTCCCTCTGAGAGACTGCTTACTTAAAAGTACATCATATGCACTTGTGGGAACTTCTAGAAATCACACTAATTAAGTGCACATGGAAAAATTACTTAGCATTCCAGGGTTGCTTTACAGGCTATCCTCAGATAATAGATTAGCACAAGTGGAACAAGAACAATAAAATAAACCAGAAGTCAAAGGAATGATAGATTTTAAACCTGTGCCCTGAAAGGTAATGTATACCTTCTACCTTATAAGACAGCTACTAATCATTTGTTGTATAGAGGCTTTTAAAAATACACTTTGAAACGATAACTACAGTTTCTGGAACCCTTTATAATTCATCTAACAAATTGTTATTGATATACATCTGAAACCAACTCTGGAGTTTAAGTTTCTAATCCTCAATGAGAGTGATTTAGCCGTAATGTAAGTCTCCAAAACACAATTCTATTTTGGTAAAGCACTGAATTTCAATCTTTGGTCTTAGGAGTTATCATATCAATGATCTAAATAATTGCATTGATATGATTTGGATCTTTTGTCTTTCTTCATGAAAAACTTCTTTCCCTTAATCACCTTGGTGTTACAGTTGGAAGCAGATTGTTTACATAAACATTCATTTCCTTTTCAAATGACCATGTTGCAAACCCAAATGTATAAAGCATACTTTTTTTAAATAAAGATTTTATGTTTAAGTAATCTGTGCTTGTGTACTTGTAATGTGTACTGTACAACGTGAGATCAAGAATCACATGCTCTACCAACTGAGCCAGTCAGTGCTGTTGATAGATATATACAAGCCAGGTGCCACCTATAAAGCATATATTTTAATCTTTCTTCTTG
Source organism: Enhydra lutris kenyoni (assembly GCF_002288905.1). Taxonomy (NCBI): domain Eukaryota; kingdom Metazoa; phylum Chordata; class Mammalia; order Carnivora; family Mustelidae; genus Enhydra; species Enhydra lutris. Next base: position 30,566,608 of record NW_019154098.1, on the reverse strand, counting down.
GAATATTCTCCTTCTTCATAGCTTACTTCCGACCATATATACTTTTCTTTCTGCATCAAAGCTCCCCCAATCTTACCCTCTCCCCAAAACGTTGCAAACTAAATGTCAATAAATCTATTGTGCTTTAAGCCGAAATATCACAAAATGGGCCAGTTTAATGTAAAAACATTAATCTGGGGGTGTCGGTTAAGCATCTGCCTTTGGCTCAGGTCATGATCCTGGGGTCCTGGGATCAAGCCCTGCATCAGGCTCCATGCTCAGCAGGAAGCGTGCTTTCTCCCTCTACCCCTCCCCTTGTTTGTGCTTTCTCTCTCTTTCTCTCTCATAAATAAAGTCTTAAAAAAAAAACACATTAATTTGTCTTTTTAAATCCAGTCCTCACTTTCCCCACTCCACAGAACCCCACTCCTACTATAGAGTTCTGTCCTTTATGGTCCTTAGCCTTTATTTCTATAACCTATACCTGTCTTGCATTCCATTCCTTCAGGGCTTTCAAGCGATGATTAGATCAGTTGATAAACTAATTTGAACTAATGTAGCGTATTGAAGTTAGTACTGCCTATGGTCACGTGATAGGATGGGTATAAAAGACAAAATCTGATAATGTATGAGCTCAGAGAGCAGAGATCATCAGTCACCAGATGGGGGAACTGGAACCAGTTAAGTCAAATTTCCTAATTCTACCAGAATTAGGAAAAAGCTTTGTTTCTGGTCTGTTTCACAGCTTATGCTATATATTTTTAGTTTTGGTGCCTTTAAGTAAAATAAATTCAATGACTAGTAAAATCCTTAACTTAGAGAACACAATCTTTAAAAATCTCATGGAATAAATAGGTGTTACTGGAACTAAAACTTAATGAATTATAATTAAGTAGCTATTGTAATACACATCATACATGCCTTCTCATTAGATATTACTTTCCTTGAGCATATTCTGACGCACCAATCTAAAGGCCAAGTGACTTCATTCTTCCCAGAATGGCAATTTCCCAGCATAACACACCCTGGAATGTATTATTGTGGTTTCAAAATGGTCTGTGTAGCAGCAAATTTGTCATAATTAAGATGTTTTGCAGAAAATAATGATAGCTTATTAAAGTACTAAGTGAAAGTTATTCCTAATCATAAATGTTGACATGTGTGAAGATTTATGTATATAAAAATATATAACATACTTTCATATTTATATTTTATACTTACATAATTTATAAAAATTTATATAAAGACCTACATAATTCATATGGCTTTATATGTATTACATAATTTAAAGTCATTTTAACTTTTTCCAGACTTAGTTCATATTCTTCTGCCATGCAATTTATTTAGCTGGCATTCTCCTTCTTTAATATAAAACTTCAGAGGAGACTGATGAACCAAAAATAAGTGGAGTCTTCATGAATTTAAAAAGCAAATAAACTAACACCTCTGTTAGAGTAGGAAGTTAACAGGCAAGTTCTCACATTACTAGTGAAGATGTATATTGTTACACTTTTTTTTCCTGGAGGTCAAGTTAGTCTTTTTAGTAAATTCCTAAAAGTTGTGCATAACTTTTCCTTCTAAAAAATCACTTTCTAGTGATTCATCCTGAGGAAATCAGTAAAAGTAAAAAGTTGCATATATAGGGATGTTCACTGTAGCACTGCATATCACATTAAAATGATGTTAATCATCTAAAAGTACAAAAAAGAAAAGCTTGATTAAATATGACATACAGCTACAATGAACAATTCATGCTTTAAAATGATTATGCAGATTATGTATGTTAACACGGAAAATATTTATCTGTGTTCAATGAAACTATTACAAATATTATACATAGTATGATCAATTTATACTTAAAATATGAATTTATATATTTATCTACCCCTTGGTGCATGTGTGTGTATGCATTTCTTCATGCATTTCTACATTTATAGCACTGTTGGATGACTATTCCAAGATGAAGGAAATCTTCCGTATCTTTGCTAACCAGTAGTCCCTAGCCACTTCTGGCTGTTGAGCATTTGAAGCATGGCTAGGTCAAGTGAGAAACTGAATTTTTATCTTTTTCTTTTTTTTTTTAAGATTTTATGTATTTACTTGAGTGAAAGAGACAGAGGATCCATGCACACCAGAGAGAGCAACAGGGGTGGGGAGGAGCTTGGGGAGAGGGAGAAGCAGGGTCCTGGCTTAGCAGGGAGTTGATGCGGGGCTCGATCCCAGGACCCCAGGACCCCAGGATCACGACCTGAGAGGAAGAAGTCAGATGCTTAACCAACTGAGCCACCCAGGCGCCTCCTGAGTTTTTATCTTATTTATTTTAATTTAAATACCACATGTGGCTGGTGACTACCATATTTGGCAGCATAGAGCAAAAAGGGGGTACACCACGATGTTAACAGTGGTTATAATTTGCTGTTATTTTCTTCTTTTTGCCTTTCTAATTTCTAAGGTCTACAAATGAACATGTATTACATAGGTGATAAGAATAAAGGTTCTTTTTTGAGAGATCAAGGAGGGAATTCAAGTGTAGGTCTAAGAGTCTGAAGACCTGGATTTGAGTACAAGTTCTGCCATTTATTGGCTGCATTAAATTTTACTTAAAATATTTAAATCTGTGTAATACCTGCAGCCCCCCCTTATATATCATTTCATAGTGTTTTTATTAAATTAGTTAATGTTTGTGACCAATAACTTCATTTAAAGAAAGGAGTAAAATATCCTTTCTCTATGCTGTAATTTCTACATAGAGAATGAAAGAATGGGTAAGAAAGAAAAAAATGTAAGAATAGTGAAATCAACTATGATTCTGATGTTTATGAAATAGGAAATAAAAGCTAAAAGCCTGCATAGAATAAGAGAAGAGTGGCCACATTTACCAAAGAAATGAAATTACTTGAGACTTCATTAATGTGAATGAAACCTTTGGCATGAATTTTTTTTTGTAATTATAGCCAAAATTTTATTGTATGCAAGTTAATTTTAGTAATTACATTTATGTACCATTTTATTATGTGCTTTTCCCCCATGACCCTACATTATAAACTATATCCTATATGTTTATTTCTTTTTTTAAATTTTTAAAATTTATTTTCAGCATAACAGTATTCATTGTTTTTGCACCACACCCAGTGCT